>NC_069501.1:256015213-256239825 GCF_027579735.1 Bombina bombina | reverse complement strand
CGCTGTATTCACTTCTTACTACTTGTGCATATTTTTTGGAGGTTGGTTAGGATCTCTGTTTGGATACAGCTTGGGGATTACCTTAGCGCTTGTACACACACCCTTTTTCACTATTTATTACTTCCTGTCACAGCCCCACAAGTGGAAGCAGTAGAATGCAGCTTGAGCTTAAAACATGCCAGCTCTCTTATCTCCCTGAGGGTAGTGGCTACACTGAGAATATCTAAGTGCCCATTTTGCAAGAAAATAAGTGGGCTGTTTGTGGTTTACCACAATCTGTTTATTTGTAGTTTTAATTTAACATTTGTTATTGCTAAAATAAGTTTCATCTCTCTTTATATCATTCATGTACTATGATTCTTAAAGAACAGTAATCTCAACTTGATCATACCTTATTTCAACAACATGGTGGCCCCTATTATTAGAGGGAGGCAGGGAATAATCTCAATACTTAGAAAATGTATCTAGTGTTTTATGTCCATTTAAAGGGCAGACAAGTTCACACAATCCACAATTTATTGTGCTACAAATTACATTAAGACAAGATGAAAAATTACACTTATTTAAAAAAAAAATAATAATAATTTTATATATATATATATATATATATATATATATATATATATATATATATATATATATATATATATATATATATATCTCTATATAATGAATTTTAGGTTAATTTAACCCCTGGCAGGGCCATCTACAACCTTACTTGTATTTACAGACTGCAATTCACACATTTATAGCAAACAAAAAATGCTTTTGCATTGTGCCTAAACAGTCTTGCAGTACAGTCTTTGATTGGCTGAATGATTTAGGGAGCAATTCATAACAACAAAACCTGATGTAGATCGGAATTGGATTACTGTTTTTTTATATGCCATGGATGCAATCAGTTACCTTAGACAGACTAAAATAAAAATATGCACTAAAATGTGCCATTTCCACGTTCCTTTAACCAATTATTCTGTGAAGCATCAATGAGATCTGCATAAGAATTGCATTTAAAGATTCTAAATAAGACTGCAGTTTCTCTGTGCCAATTACCCTTCAATCATCTATTCATTGTTCTTTCACTTTAAACAATGTATACTATTTCAAAGCGTTAGTTGTATTGACAAATGCTGCAGCTGAGCCTATTTTACAATAAGCATGCAATTATGCTCCAGAAAAAAAATAAACTGAAAGATAAAAGAACGGAGGGAGACTATTGCCACCCCATAAAGCATTGGATAAAAAAAAGTGCAACAATTGCCTGTGATAGAAAATATAGTAAAAAAAAATATTTACAATAAACAGTAATAGATTTCAAACAGAGTAAAGATCTATTTTCACTGGAAAGGCAGGGAACTAGCTTGCTCTGTAGATTGTACAGAACGTGCTGAAATCTCAAACAGAAAACATTTGAATGATCATGTGATCTGGGGGTGCAGATACTGATTCTATAATAAGACTTATTATAGCTACACTGCAGGCAAAGCCACATAAATTTAGATACAGATTTTCACTGTGTTTATTTTTCTACTTTTATTTAAAAAATAAAAAAATAAAAAAATAAATAATATATATATATATATATATATACATATATATATATATACATATATATATATATATATACATATATATATACACATATATATATACATATATATACACACATATATATATATACATATATATATATATATATATATATATATATATATATATCTTACTTTTCACTCCCCAAGAGGGTAGCTGAGGACAAGAGAAATCACAATGTTTAATATTCAAAATCCATATTACGTACGGAAAATTTTAAAACAATGGTTCAATGACAGGGGGAATAAAAAAAAATCTCTCTAATATTGACCTGTCAACTTGCTCCCCTCTAATGTGTTACAATTATCCATTTCACCTGCTGGAGTGTATAAAATTATTTACAAATATCTCATTTAACTTTTTTTTTGTCATTTCACATAGCTAATTTTGCCTGTTGAATTTGCCACCTATTCATATGGAGCTTATAATTTTAAACAACTTTTCAATTTACTTCTTTTATCAAATTTGCTTCATTCTCTTGGTATCTTTTGTTGAAAGGAGTCTGCTTTTCAACAAAGAATGAAGCAAATTAGAAAATAGAAGTAATTGGGAAAGTTGTTTAAAATTGCATGATCTACCTGAATCATGAAAGTTTTTTTAATTTAAAGGGACACGAAACCCAATTGTATTCTAATGTGATTCAGAGAAAGCATGCAATTTTAAACAACTTTCCAATTTATACTATCTAATTTGTTTATTTCTCTTGGTATCCTTTGTTGAAAAACATATCTAGATAGGCTCAGGAGCTGCTGGTTGGGGGCTGCACATGTATGCCTCATATCATTGGCTCACACATGTCCATTGCTGTTTCTGCAACAAAATATACTAAGAGAAGGAAGCAAAATAGATAATAGAAGTGGAAAGTTGTTTAAAATTGTAGTCTTCATCTAAATCTTAAAAGAAAAAAATTGGGTTTCATGTCCCTTTATTGGCTGCCACGTCCGTTGCCCCAGTTGGGCTGAGCCCATCGGGGTAACATCGGGAGTCTGCTGCTCTCTTTTCTGCTGGTGAGACAGATTGCGCACCCATTTGGACCATCGCTTAGTGTGCTGACTTCTGTTAAATCTCAGCTGGCTCATTTGCACCTTACTTCATCGTTCGGTGCATATACACTTGTATTTTACTTACATTGGGAATCCCTTTTGTCAAAGATGGTTACACTATGAGGCGCCCCTTGTCTTTTCTTATAACCACTGGGAGCTAGCTGCCGATTGGTGGCTGCACATATATGTCTAATCATTGCCTCACCCAATGTGTTCAGATAGCTCCCAGTAGTCCAAAAATGAATACCAAGATAATTAAGCAAATTTGATAATAGAAGTAAAATTGGAAAGCTGGGTTTTAATGACCCTTTAAATCACTTAAAAGGTAAAAAAACCAAACAAACTATTTAGCACCAGAGAGGAATGGTAGCCCATTCTTAAGAGTCCGGAACACCTACATTTTTACTTCTGGCTCTTATTTTTAATGTTTCTAATTATCTATATACATAAAATCCTTCCTTAGCATCTTAAAAATGTGTGATCAATATTCTGCTTCCAATAACAAAATGTATGCTTACCTGATATATTATTTTCTTTCAGAATGATTATGGTCCACAGTCCTCCATAACATATGGGATATTTCCTGCCGCTAGGAGGAGGTCAAGAACCCATACAAGAGCTTAAAATCCCTCCCACATTTCATCTCTCTCAGTTTTACATATAGCCGAGTAGAGAATTGTAAAGAAAAAGGAAAAAAAGCAGGGTCTGTAGGTGTGTCATTAGAACAGTCGGCGGGGCCTGTGAACCATCATCAGTCTAAAAAAATCAGTCTTTTGTAAAATGATGGTCCACAGTCCTCAATAACATATGGGATTTTAATACCCAAGCAGATGGTCTATGTTACGGAAAAGATGCAACAATTTTTCTCACAATTCCTATTTAGCCGACACTGCAGCCTGAAGGACTTTCCTGCGTAAAGCTGAATGCAAATAAGCAAAAACATAAAAATGATAACATTTGGAAGTATGCATAGAAGACCATGTGGCAGCTTTGAAAAACTGTTACAAAGATGCTTCATTTTTAAAAGCCAATGAGGTTGCAACTGCTCTTTTAAAATGAGCTTTGATACGCTTGTGTGGTGACCTTCCCTCTACCAAGTAAGCCTTGCGAATCACTTGTTTAAGCCAATGCTACCTTAGTAGCTTTTTATCCTTTATGAGCCCTGAAGTAAAGAACAAACTAGAAGTTTGTCTAAAATCTTTAGTAGCTTGTGGCTAGAACTTCAAAGCTCTGACTGCATCAAGATTATGTAACAGTCGCTCCTTAGAGTTAGCAGAATCTGGACATAATGAAGGAACAACAATTTCCTGATTGATATTTTCCGTAGAAACTACCTTAAGAATGAAATCATATTTAGTACGAAGTACAGCTTTATCTTCGTGAATAATTAAAATGGAGAATCACAAGACAGTGCTGACAATTCAGAAACTCTCATAGCAGAAGAGATTGCCAACAGGAAAAGTACTTTCCAAGACAGTTTGATGTCAATTGAATGCATTGGTTCAAAAGGAGGACCCTGAACTAGATTCAAAATCCAGGGTGGAGAAATAGCTTGAATTAGGCCACTTGTAAAAACGCCTGGACAAAAGTCTGAACATCAGGAAGTTTAGCCAACTTCCAATGAAAAACAGATAAAAAATAAAATGTGTCCTTTAAGGGAACTAGCTGACAAACCCTTGTCAAGGCCAATCCTAAAGGAATACCAAGAGAGCCCTTTGGAAGAACACAACTAAAAATATGCCTTCCAAATCGTGTGATAAATCTTTTTTGTTTCTAGCCTGTGCCAGGGTATCAATAAATAAATCTGGTAAACCCATATGTCGCAAAACTAGTCGTTCAACCTCCACGCCGTTCATTTTAGAGATTTCAGATCCGGATGGAAAAGAGGACCTTGGTACAAGAGATCCTGCCTGAGAGGAAGAATCCATGGTGGAGATGAGGACATCTGCACTAGATCCACATACTATGTCCTGCGTGGCCAGGCTGGAGCAATTTATATTACTGAAGCTGACTCCTGTTTGATAAGAGTAATGGACTCTTGAAAGAAGAACAAATGGAGGAAACAGGTATGCTAGATGAAACTCCCATGGACCTACCAAGACATATCACGTGAGCCTTTGGATCTTTTGCTCTTGTACAATACTTTGGAAGTTTGTGATTTAAGTGAGAGGCCATCAGATCTATTGTCTGGTAATCCTTATTTGGACAATAGTCGATGGAATATGGCTTGATGGAGAGACCCTTCTCCCTGATGAACTGATTGAAGGATGAGATAATCCACCTACCAATTGTTCACACCTAGTATGTGAATTGCTGATAGAGAGCACAGATTCCTCTCTGCCCAAGACAGAACCTGAGACAATTCCTGCATGGTCAGTGGACTGCCGGTACCACACTGATGATTTATGTACGGTACTGCTGTGATATTGTCCAATTGGAAACAAATAAACCTTTCCTCCTTCAATAGGGGCCAGGACTAAATAGCCTGAAGAATCACTCTAAAATGTTGATTGGTAACTGGTGTCCATCGTCACAATAGCCCATGACAGACGAAGAAAAGATGTCCCAAGCCCAGAGGAAGAACTTTTTTTCACTTTCTGCAATGAGATTTTTTTAGTGACAATTTTTCTGCAGTGTCTGAGGAGTCGGTGTTGCTGTGTTTGTTACCCTTACACAGTGAGCATGGACAGGTTAATACACAGCCTTGCTGCTGTAGGATCCCACAGTGTCAGTCTGTGAACCTGCTCTGCTGTACTGCTGGGGTCTATATGCTTTGAATGACAGCACAAGGGGCTAGATTCACACATCACTTACCTTTGTGCTGTGGCCTTTTCTTCTATTGCCAGGTCCCACAGTGTCAGCACATGAAGACCATGGGAGAAAGAAGTAACTTGTGTACAATACAGTCACTTCCTTACCCCTCTTCTGCCAGATGTTTCTCCTCAGCGAAGCAAGAAAAAAAATTCCAGTTATTTTTAAACCCTGACTACCAGAGCTGATTGCAAGTGTAATGGAGTGCACTACAGCCCTCTTTGGCAGCCATTAGGTTAACTGCTCTGCCTTCTAGCTACACACACAAAATACATTATATATATATATATATATATATATATATATATATATATATATATATATATATATATATATATATATATATATATATATATATATATAAAGATGTATTGTAGTATATGCACTCTCACCAACACACTACAACTTGCCAGGGTGCTGTAGCCAGGTATGTAGAAAACAAAAAAACAGAATTTATGCTTACCTGATAAATTACTTTCTCCAACGGTGTGTCCGGTCCACGGCGTCATCCTTACTTGTGGGATATTCTCTTCCCCAACAGGAAATGGCAAAGAGTCCAGCAAAGCTGGTCACATGATCCCTCCACCTACCCCAGTCATTCGACCGACGTACAGGAGGAAATATGCATAGGAGAAACCATATGATACCGTGGTGACTGTAGTTAGAAAAAATAATTCATCAGACCTGATTAAAAAAACCAGGGCGGGCCGTGGACCGGACACACCGTTAGAGAAAGTAATTTATCAGGTAAGCATAAATTCTGTTTTCTCCAACATAGGTGTGTCCGGTCCACGGCGTCATCCTTACTTGTGGGAACCAATACCAAAGCTTTAGGACACGGATGAAGGGAGGGAGCAAATCAGGTCACCTAAATGGAAGGCACCACGGCTTGCAAAACCTTTCTCCCAAAAATAGCCTCCGAAGAAGCAAAAGTATCAAATTTGTAAAATTTAAACACCAAAAAACTCTTAACCATCTCCGTGGAGATGTTGCCGGTGCAACGGCAAAGAGAATGACTGGGGTAGGCGGAGCCTAGGAGGGATCATGTGACCAGCTTTGCTGGGCTCTTTGCCATTTCCTGTTGGGGAAGAGAATATCCCACAAGTAAGGATGACGCCGTGGACCGGACACACCTATGTTGGAGAAATAGAAAGCACTCACTGGACTGTAGACAGCAAAGTAAATCAAATAGAATTTATTGTGACGTTTCGGGACCAACAACGTCCCTTCCTCTGACAGAGTAAGTGCTTTCTATTTTTTGTTTTATATATATATATATATATTCATTAAAATTATGGGGGGAGATAAAAAACTTAAAATAAAATCCTCCATGTCTCAAAATTAAATCAAAGTAAATATTTGCATAGGAAATTAGCACATCTAGGCAAGCATACGAGTTATTTCTGGGGAAAAGCAAGCGGGGATACTTGCCTAGATGTGCTAATTTCCTATGCAAATATTTACATTGATTTAATTTTGAGACATGGAGGATTTTAATTTCAGTTTTCTTTCATGTAATTAACAAGAGTCCATGAGCTAGTGACGTATGGGATATACATTCCTACCAGGAGGGGCAAAGTTTCCCAAACCTTAAAATGCCTATAAATACACCCCTCACCACACCCACAAATCAGTTTTACAAACTTTGCCTCCAAGGGAGGTGGTGAAGTAAGTTTGTGCTAGATTCTACGTTGATATGCGCTCCGCAGCAAGTTGGAGCCCGGTTTTCCTCTCAGCGTGCAGTGAATGTCAGAGGGATGTGAGGAGAGTATTGCCTATTGAATGCAGTGATCTCCTTCTACGGGGTCTATTTCATAAGGTTCTCTGTTATCGGTCGTAGAGATTCATCTCTTACCTCCCTTTTCAGATCGACGATATACTCTTATATTTACCATTTCCTCTACTGATTCTCGTTTCAGTACTGGTTTGGCTTTCTACAAACATGTAGATGAGTGTCCTGGGGTAAGTAAGTCTTATTTTCTGTGACACTCTAAGCTATGGTTGGGCACTTTATTTATAAAGTTCTAAATATATGTATTCAAACATTTATTTGCCTTGACTCAGAATGTTCAACTTTCCTTATTTCCAGACAGTCAGTTTCATATTTGGGATTATGCTTTAAATTATCATATTTTTTCTTACCTCAAAAATTTGACTTTTTTCCTTGTGGGCTGTTAGGCTCGCGGGGGCTGAAAATGCTTCATTTTATTGCGTCATTCTTGGCGCGGACTATTTTGGCGCAAAAATTCTTTTCCGTTTCCGGCGTCATACGTGTCGCCGGAAGTTGCGTCATTTTTGACGTTATTTTGCGCCAAAAATGTCGGCGTTCCGGATGTGGCGTCATTTTTGGCGCCAAAAGCATTTAGGCGCCAAATAATGTGGGCGTCTTATTTGGCGCCAAAAAATATGGGCGTCGCTTTTGTCTCCACATTATTTCAGTCTCATTTTTCATTTGCTTCTGGTTGCTAGAAGCTTGATGTTTGGCATTTTTTTCCCATTCCTGAAACTGTCTTATAAGGAATTTGATCTATTTTGCTTTATATGTTGTTTTTTCTCTTACATATTGCAAGATGTCTCACGTTGCATCTGAGCCAGAAGATACTACAGGAAAACCACTGCCTGCTGGATCTATCAAAGCTAAGTGTATCTGCTGTAAACTTTTGGTAGCTATTCCTCCAGCTGTTGTTTGTAATAATTGTCATGACAAACTTGTTAAAGCAGATAATATTTCCTTTAGTGATGTACCATTGCCTGTTGCAGTTCCCTCAACATCTAAGGTGCAGAATGTTCCTGATAACATAAGAGATTTTGTTTCTGAATCCATAAAGAAGGCTTTGTCTGTTATTTCTCCTTCTAGTAAACGTAAAAAGTCTTTTAAATCTTCTCTCTCTACAGATGAATTTTTAAATGAACACCATCATTCTGATTCTTTGGACTCTTCTGGTTCAGAGGATTCTGTCTCAGAGATTGATGCTGATAAATCTTCATATTTATTTAAGATGGAATTTATTCGCTCCTTACTTAAAGAAGTACTAATTGCTTTAGAAATAGAGGATTCTAGTCCTCTTGATACTAATTCTATACGTTTGGATAAGGTTTTTAAAGCTCCTGCGGTTATTCCAGAAGTCTTTCCTGTTCCTAATGCTATTTCTGCAGTAATTGCTAAGGAATGGGATAAATTGGGTAATTCATTTACTCCTTCTAAACGTTTTAAGCAATTATATCCTGTTCCGCCTGACAGGTTAGAATTTTGGGACAAAATCCCTAAAGTTGATGGGGCTATTTCTACCCTTGCTAAACGTACTACCATTCCTACGTCAGATGGTACCTCGTTTAAGGATCCTTTAGATAGAAAAATTGAATCTTTTCTAAGAAAAGCTTATCTATGTTCAGGTAATCTTCTTAGACCTGCTATATCATTGGCTGATGTTGCTGCAGCTTCAACTTTTTGGTTGGAAACTCTAGCGCAACAAGTAACAAATCGTGATTCTCATGATATTATTATTCTTCTCCAGCATGCTAATAATTTCATCTGTGATGCCATTTTTGATATTATTAGAGTTGATGTTAGATTTATGTCTCTGGCTATCTTAGCCAGAAGAGCTTTATGGCTTAAGACTTGGAATGCTGATATGGCTTCTAAATCAACTCTACTTTCCATTTCTTTCCAGGGAAACAAATTATTTGGTTCTCAGTTGGATTCTATTATTTCAACTGTTACTGGTGGGAAAGGAACTTTTTTACCACAGGATAAAAAGTCTAAAGGTAAAAACAGGGCTAACAATCGTTTTCGTTCCTTTCGTTTCAACAAAGAACAAAAGCCTGATCCTTCGTCCTCAGGAGCAGTTTCAGTTTGGAAACCATCTCCAGTCTGGAATAAATCCAAGCCTGCTAGAAAGGCAAAGCCTGCTTCTAAGTTCACATGAAGGTACGGCCCTCATTCCAGTTCAGCTGGTAGGGGGCAGGTTACGTTTTTTCAAAGAAATTTGGATCAATTCTGTTCACAATCTTTGGATTCAGAACATTGTTTCAGAAGGGTACAGAATTGGTTTCAAGATGAGACCTCCTGCAAAGAGATTTTTTCTTTCCCATGTCCCAGTAAATCCAGTGAAAGCTCAAGCATTTCTGAATTGTGTTTCAGATCTAGAGTTGGCTGGAGTAATTATGCCAGTTCCAGTTCCGGAACAGGGGATGGGGTTTTATTCAAATCTCTTCATTGTACCAAAGAAGGAGAATTCCTTCAGACCAGTTCTGGATCTAAAATTATTGAATCGTTATGTAAGGATACCAACGTTCAAGATGGTAACTGTAAGGACTATATTGCCTTTTGTTCAGCAAGGGAATTATATGTCCACAATAGATTTACAGGATGCATATCTGCATATTCCAATTCATCCAGATCATTATCAGTTCCTGAGATTCTCTTTTCTAGACAAGCATTACCAATTTGTGGCTCTACCGTTTGGCCTTGCTACAGCTCCAAGAATTTTCACAAAGATTCTCGGTGCCCTTCTGTCTGTAATCAGAGAACAGGGTATTGTGGTATTTCCTTATTTGGACGATATCTTGGTACTTGCTCCGTCTTTACATTTAGCAGAGTCTCATACGAATCGATTTGTGTTGTTTCTTCAAGATCATGGTTGGAGGATCAATTTACCAAAAAGTTCTTTGATTCCTCAAACAAGGGTAACCTTTCTGGGTTTCCAGATAGATTCAGTGTCCATGACTTTGTCTTTAACAGACAAGAGACGTCTAAAATTGATTACAGCTTGTCGAAACCTTCAGTCTCAATCATTCCCTTCGGTAGCCTTATGCATGGAAATTCTAGGTCTTATGACTGCTGCATCGGACGCGATCCCCTTTGCTCGTTTTCACATGCGACCTCTTCAGCTCTGTATGCTGAACCAATGGTGCAGGGATTACACGAAGATATATCAATTAATATCTTTAAAACCGATTGTTCGGCACTCTCTAACGTGGTGGACAGATCACCATCGTTTAATTCAGGGGGCTTCTTTTGTTCTTCCGACCTGG
The DNA here is from genome assembly GCF_027579735.1 of Bombina bombina. NCBI lineage: Eukaryota > Metazoa > Chordata > Amphibia > Anura > Bombinatoridae > Bombina > Bombina bombina. The sequence goes on along the minus strand of NC_069501.1, from coordinate 256,229,347 downwards.
ACTGTAATTTCAACAGATGCAAGTCTCACAGGTTGGGGAGCTGTGTGGGGATCTCTGACGGCACAAGGAGTTTGGGAATCTCAGGAGGTGAGATTACCGATCAATATCTTGGAACTCCGTGCAGTTTTCAGAGCTCTTCAGTTTTGGCCTCTTCTGAAGAGAGAATCGTTCATTTGTTTTCAGACAGACAATGTCACAACTGTGGCATACATCAATCATCAAGGAGGGACTCACAGTCCTCTGGCTATGAAAGAAGTATCTCGAATTTTGGTTTGGGCGGAATCCAGCTCCTGTCTAATCTCTGCGGTTCATATCCCAGGTGTAGACAATTGGGAAGCGGATTATCTCAGTCGCCAAACGTTGCATCCGGGCGAATGGTCTCTTCACCCAGAGGTATTTCTTCAGATTGTTCAAATGTGGGGGCTCCCAGAGATAGATCTGATGGCCTCTCATCTAAACAAGAAACTTCCCAGGTATCTGTCCAGATCCCGGGATCCTCAGGCGGAGGCAGTGGATGCATTATCACTTCCTTGGAAGTATCATCCTGCCTATATCTTTCCGCCTCTAGTTCTTCTTCCAAGAGTAATCTCCAAGATTCTGAGGGAATGCTCGTTTGTTCTGCTATTAGCTCCGGCATGGCCTCACAGGTTTTGGTATACGGATCTTTTCCGGATGGCATCTTGCCAGCCATGGACTCTTCCGTTAAGACCAGACCTTCTGTCACAAGGTCCTTTTTTCCATCCGGATCTGAAATCCTTAAATTTAAAGGTATGGAGATTGAACGCTTGATTCTTGGTCATAGAGGTTTCTCTGACTCCGTGATTAATACTATGTTACAGGCTCGTAAATCTGTATCTCGAGAGATATATTATAGAGTCTGGAAGACTTATATTTCTTGGTGTCTTTCTCATCATTTTTCTTGGCATTCTTTTAGAATACCGAGAATTTTACAGTTTCTTCAGGATGGTTTAGATAAGGGTTTGTCCGCAAGTTCTTTGAAAGGACAAATCTCCGCTCTTTCTGTTCTTTTTCACAGAAAGATTGCTATTCTTCCTGATATTCATTGTTTTGTACAAGCTTTGGTTCGTATAAAACCTGTCATTAAGTCAATTTCTCCTCCTTGGAGTTTGAATTTGGTTCTGGGAGCTCTTCAAGCTCCTCCGTTTGAACCTATGCATTCATTGGACATTAAATTACTTTCTTGGAAAGTTTTGTTCCTTTTGGCCATCTCTTCTGCTAGAAGAGTTTCTGAATTATCTGCTCTTTCGTGTGAGTCTCCTTTTCTGATTTTTCATCAGGATAAGGCGGTGTTGCGAACTTCTTTTGAATTTTTACCTAAAGTTGTGAATTCCAACAACATTAGTAGAGAAATTGTGGTTCCTTCATTATGTCCTAATCTTAAGAATTCTAAGGAGAAATCATTGCATTCTTTGGATGTTGTTAGAGCTTTGAAATATTATGTTGAAGCTACGAAATCTTTCCGTAAGACTTCTAGTCTATTTGTTATCTTTTCCGGTTCTAGGAAAGGCCAGAAAGCTTCTGCCATTTCTTTGGCATCTTGGTTGAAATCTTTAATTCATCTTGCCTATGTTGAGTCGGGTAAAATTCCGCCTCAAAGAATTACAGCTCATTCTACTAGGTCAGTATCTACTTCCTGGGCGTTTAGGAATGAAGCTTCGGTTGACCAGATCTGCAAAGCAGCAACTTGGTCCTCTTTGCATACTTTTACTAAATTCTACCATTTTGATGTATTTTCTTCTTCTGAAGCAGTTTTTGGTAGAAAAGTTCTTCAGGCAGCGGTTTCAGTTTGAATCTTCTGCTTATGTTTTTTGTTAAACTTTATTTTGGGTGTGGATTATTTTCAGCAGGAATTGGCTGTCTTTATTTTATCCCTCCCTCTCTAGTGACTCTTGTGTGGAAAGATCCACATCTTGGGTAGTCATTATCCCATACGTCACTAGCTCATGGACTCTTGTTAATTACATGAAAGAAAACATAATTTATGTAAGAACTTACCTGATAAATTCATTTCTTTCATATTAACAAGAGTCCATGAGGCCCACCCTTTTTTGTGGTGGTTATGATTTTTTTGTATAAAGCACAATTATTCCAATTCCTTATTTTATATGCTTCGCACTTTTTTTCTTATCACCCCACTTCTTGGCTATTCGTTAAACTGATTTGTGGGTGTGGTGAGGGGTGTATTTATAGGCATTTTAAGGTTTGGGAAACTTTGCCCCTCCTGGTAGGAATGTATATCCCATACGTCACTAGCTCATGGACTCTTGTTAATATGAAAGAAATGAATTTATCAGGTAAGTTCTTACATAAATTATGTTTTTTATCTCCCCCCATAATTTTAATGAATTTTGGTTTAACCTTGAAAAAAGCTTTACCAATGCAGCAACCAGAAATCTCTCTTACTGATGAGTTCCAAAAAGAACGAAACAGGCTGTCTAGTGAGTGATTTCTGGTTTGCTGTAATAATCCTGTTAAAAGGATAGCTGTGTTAAAACAGTATTATTTTGAAGCAAAAAACTGAGAATTTGCATATCTAATTTGCATAACTTACCCAGAATTCTCTTGTGCATTGGTAACATTGTATATGAGTTATTTCTGGGGAAAAGCAAGCAGGGATACTTGCCTAGATGTGCTAATTTCCTATGCAAATATTTACATTGAGATATATATATATATATATATATACACACACACACACACGTATACACACACACACACACATATACACACAGTGTGTATATATATATATATATATATATATATATATATATATATATATATATATATACACACACATACAAACGCACAGATATTGATTCCAGTAAGTAAGTAAATGTCCTTATTATGTTATTAAGGTAATAGCCACCCCATTTAAATATTGTTTTCTTTGTTATACATGAGGCTGAAGCTTTCCCAACTGAGTTAATGGGATATTCACAATGGCCTGGGAAGGGTTCACAACCCCATTTTCTGAATACTGTACATAGCCAATTATCTTATTTAGGAAAGTTTCAGCCTTTGCTATGTATATACACACACATACATGTATTAAAGTTCAAACATAATATGACTTCTAAGTATTTTGGTTGGCTCCTAGACTTTGCAAAACAGGTAAGTAAGGGCTTAGCAATGTGCCGTTACCCTACATCGTGCACTGCACTGGAGTTCAGGAAGGGGGAAGAAATTGAAGTAGAGAGAGGAACAATGTAAATATTTACATTGCGAAAGAATGGAACAGTGCCACCTATAGGTAGAAATGAAAAGTGCTGGCACAAATTTTATTTTAACTGCCACTGACTGCTCCGTTCCTTCTGCAGACTCGAGGCATTTTCTGTGATAAGATCGCACATCACAGCATGTTCTGCCTTGGGGGTCCCAAGGATCAAAGAAAGACTTTGTGTCCACCAAGACAGAGATTGTTTGACTGATAAATGCAGATCAATTTGTTGTTCCAAGTACAAATAATGATTTGACCATTGACTTAGCATAGGTAGCTGGAGGGGGCGCAAGTGAAGATGGGCAAAAGTTACTGCGTCTGAAGCAGCTACCACCCACCACCTCCATGCACTGAGCTACTGATTAAAATGCAGTATTTTGCAGGGAGAGATATGTCCTTTGAAGTTTGATTCTGCATGGTTCTGTCAGGAACAGACGCTTAAGGACCGGAACTATTATGACTCCTAGAAATTATTTTCCAACTGTGATTTTGTATAAACAACAGAAGCTTGCAAGTATGAGTGATCACTAATGACAGGGAAGGTGCTTGCACTAGTATATAGTCTAGATAAAGTGCAATTGAAATACCCTGAGCTCTGATCACCGCTTGCAGTGCACCCAACACCTTTGTAAAGATGCGTAGAGCTGTAGCCAGACTAAACAGAAGAACAAATTGGTAGTGTTTGTCCATACATGCAAACCTCAGGAACTGATAGTGATCCCTGTGGAAAGGTGTGTGCAGGTATGCATCCTTAAAGGGACACTGTACCCAAAAAATTTAATTTCGTGATTCAGATTGAGCATGAAATTTCAAGCAAATTTCGAATTTACTCCTATTATCAAATTATCTTCATTCTCTTTGTATCTTTATTTGAAATGCAAGAATGTAAGTTTAGATGCCGGCCTATTTTTTGTGAACAACCTGGGTTGTCCTTGCTGATTGGTGGATAAATTAATGCACCAATAAAAAAAAGTGCTCAAGTGGCCCTAAATGTAAGTCGAACCTTGGTTGGCAGTGAGTCAAGTAGAGATAACCTGATAGCCAGCGGCTCTCTTTAATGTTGCTGTATTTGGGTCTGATGGGATTTGTTCTGTACCGACAATACCTTTTATGTTTGTAAATGTCTCTGGGGAGTGTTGTAACCCTAAGAGACATACTGTTTTCTTATGCCTGTAACAAGTTTAAATTTCTTCAATAAAGAGAAAATATTTAAAAAAAAAAAAAAAAATTTAAATAAAATATGTGGTGTTACCACATAGCGGGATCCAAAAAAAAAAAAAAAAAAGTGCTGTCCAGAGTACTGAAACAAAAATAAAGCTTAGATGCCTTCTTTTTACAAAAATGATAGCAAGAGAACGAAGAAAAATTGATAATAGGAGTAAATTAGAAAGTTGCTTAAAATTGCATGCTCTTTCTGAATTACAAATGAAGAAATTTGGGTTCAGTGTCCCTTTAGGTTTATAGTAGTCATAAATTTGCCCTGTTGAATTAAGGGTAAAATGATCCCGCTGCAGTAGCATCCAGTAGAGAGCCCATCCAGTGCAGGTATTGGGTATCGCAGAGGATTGCAGTAGGAAATAGCAGTTTCCCTCAGGGGGAGGCTAAGTACGAGTCCCTGCAACGCCTGAGGGTAGTTATGGCTAAAATCCCATAGGGAAATACTGTGCACATAACAGGGTATTCTTATGTCCCTGTATCATTCACCTGCTGTAAATTCTCTCTTCTTTCTTCTTTGTGAATAATTCCCAGGGACTCTGGGTCTCACATTGGTCTGAGCTCTCAAATTAAACCCATAAGCAAGTAGCTAGAACACCTCTATTGTCAACCTACTATGAGAGAGATGGAAGGTGGGAAGGATATAAAGCTCTGTTATGGGTTCTTGACCTCCTCCTAGTGGCGGGAAATATATTCCATATGTTATGGAGGATTGTGGGCCATCATCATTTTACAAAAGAAATCTAGATTTTGAAAATGGCAGTAGCATTCATAATGCACTCTTATGATTTATTAAACATGTGCAGTGCAATTAAATGGTGACATAGTAGGTGAGCCTGAGAGAAGACAAAACATATCCATCAGGTTCCTCTTTGATGATAATAAACCCTGCCAAGTGAACTGACTAATACATTTAAGAAGCCTCCCAACACACACGCAATCACAACTAATTTTAATTTCTAGAGATTAAATCTCATTTCCTCTCGCCTTAAACTGCAGCCAACTCTATGTGCAGCATGAATATATTTATATAAAATAATCCTATTGCCTGTCATGCACCTCTCTTCTAGACAGATCCAGTTTGGCTCAACTCTCCTCACAGCTTCAACCCTCCTTTCCAGTTGCAATGTCCTTTTTTTTTCTTATTAACTGGTCTCCAAAACTGGATTTTATACACAAGCAGAATAAGATTTTTTTCTTTTGCATCAGTGCTTTTTTTTGCTTTTTTTATATATGTGAATATCTTGTTTGCCTTTAGAAGCAGCTGCCTAGCATTAAAGCACCATTAAACACAAAAGAATTGCACTATCAACAAGTGCATACTAAAAAGACAATGCAATAGAACTTAATTTTAAAATCAACCAGTCACAGGCATAATATACGTATACACTGAATTATTGCACATGTGCAGTAGGCCGTTTCATTAGGAACTGAATAAAGAAGATGGAAACAGTCATCAGCATTCGGCTACTTTCAGAGCAGGATTTCTATTTGTAAAAGTGCAACCCACTAAGATCTGAATATGCACAGTGTTGCACTTTCACACGAAGAAATCAGACAAATAGCCACAATCTTCAGCATTTCTTTCCTAATCAAACAGCTGAATTGGCTTTAAAGGGCCATGAAACCCAACATTTTTCATTCAGATCACGTTTTTAAACAACTTTCCAATTTACTTCTATTATCAATTTTGCTTTATTCTCTTAGTATCCTTTATTGAAGGAGCAGCAATGCACTACAGGGAGCTAGCTAAACACATAGGTAAGCCAATGATAGACATATGTGCAGTCACCAATCACAGATAGCTCCCAGCTCCTGAGCCTACCTAGGTATCCTTTTCAGCAAAGTATATCAAGGTAGCTAAGCAAATTAAATAATACAAGTCAATTGGAAAGTTGTTTAAAATGGTATGCCGAATCATGAAAGAAACATTTTGGGTTTCATGTTCCTTTAAAAGGGACAGTCTACTCCAAAATTATTATTGTTTAACAATATAGTTAATCCCTTCATTACCCATTTCCCAGTTTTGATTAACTAACAGTTATATTAATACACTTTTTACCTCTGCGATTACCTTGTATCTAAGCCTCTGCATTCTGCTTCCTTATCTCAATGCTTTTTACAAACTTGCATTTTAGCCAATGACTCATGTGCAATTCCACGGGAGTGAGCACAATGCTATCTATAAGGCACACATGAACTAGCACTATCTATCTGAGAAAAACTAATATAATGCACTGAAATAAGAGGTGGCCTTCAAGGTCTTAGAAATTAGCATATGAGCCTACCTAGGTTTAGCTTTCAACAAACAATACCAAGAGAACAAAGCAATTAGATGATCAGAGTAAATTGGAAAGTTGTTTAAAACGGCATGCCCTATTTCAATTGTCCGATAACACCTATGCAAAGCTGCATTCTACCATTATTACGGTTATCAACATCATTTCTTTTCAAAAGGCCAATATTAGTATAAATGAATATAGTATAACCAGGGTGTGAGGGAAAAAAAAAAAGTTTAGAAAAAGAATAAATGGTGGATTTATCTAGAATCAGATCTAAATGTTGAGTGCCCAGGGTCTGGATATAAATATATGTCTATGGATAATGACAAATGATGGTTGTTCTAACAAGCACACCTGTAAGTAAATTAACCACAATAGTTGGATTACAATAAACCTAGCATTTGAATATTGTTTCTAGGGCTAGACTGTATACACACCAACATATTTCATCTTGTGAAACTATTTTACACCTGCACAATTTTTCTGGTAGCATGATCATTGGATTTCCATAAATTATCTTCTTTTATAAAAATCTATTTTCAGTTGAATATTTATTTTTTTAACATGAAGATAATTTTTTTTAGCAAACATTATTTGAATTATTATTATTTGAACTATGTATTGAAAGAAGAAATACAAGAGTTAATGTTTCTCTTAAACTGTTGTGACTCTCTGTGTTGACAGAGATAGAAAGATAGTTGGCATTTAGAAAATGTAATCCTTTACAATAGGCACTATGCATTTCGGTAGGTAGCGTACTTCTGGAAGAATCTACCACACCAGCATTCTCTCATCAGACTGCCAGATAGTAAAGAACGAGTCATCAGTCCAGTGGCAGTGCGCTTTACACCACTCCAGCAGAAGCTTAACATTGCTGATGAGAGGCTTGTGTACAGCTGCTTGGTTATGGAATCCTGTTTCATAAAGGTTCTTGTGCCGATGTTGCTTCCAAAGGCCGTTTGGAAATCTGTAGTGAGTGATGCAACTAGGGTTGCCACCTCAGCCATGTTTTCCTGGACACTTATGAGTTACACATGCTGCAGGGTGTGCAGGAAGGAACATGTATTGTGTTTCTGGACAGCACTATTCATATACACTATACATATTCTTCCTTGCACACCCTGCAGCATGTGTAACTTATAAGTGTCCAGGAAAACATGGCTGAGGTGGCAACCCTAGATGCAACAGATAATTGTTTTTTTTTCTGTGGCTCTGCTCTGAGTTTTTGTGGTCTAATAAATTGTGGTTGGGCTGTTCCTAGACACCACCGCGGCACAATAATAGCGATTACTGTGGACCAACGCAGATCTAATAATACGACAGTGCCACGCTTAAAGTCACTGAACTCTTTAGTACAACCAATGTTTGCCAATAAAGATTTCATGGCTACGTGCTGGATTTTATGCACCAGTTGGAAATGAGTTTGACTGAAACAAACACCTCAAATCAGTAAAAAGTAGGGGGGGGGGGGTAACCAGTGTTGACTCTAAGGCCAGTTTTGTCAGCAGCCCAGAAGTTTAAAAAAGTTAATCAAAGGAACCCAACCTTGCAGCATGCACTGTGTAGTGGTTGCTAATTGCTCTAATTAACTGTTTCACTGCTGGGCTACTCACTAAACTGGCCTTAGAGGGAACACTGGTGTCCACTTGCCTTTGGCTATTTACAACCCTTTATTATTGTATTCACAATTTTAGCATTTACAGTCACTGAGGGTGCTCACAATACTGATATTTCTCAAAACTCTGTTCATGTAATCCAAAATTAGAGGCACCTGAAAATACAGCATTTTAGTACCAAAAATATGGCAAACGTATAACACACAGCCATATTAGATTAGATTGGATTCTTTTTATTGTCATTGTACAAAGTGTAAAAACAAAGACAACAAAATGTAATTAAGTATCTAACCCATTCATAACAAAATATCTACATCTCTGTAGTACCGTTAACATAAACATTAGTCAAATAAAGCGCTTGCGTGTTAACATGTCCTAAACCCATAATAGCAAGTTATAATAATGCATATTATAATGTAATACACAGGGAAAGCAAATTCATTTATGCATGATTTTAATTGTTCCTTCTTTCCTTGAGAAATCTATTTTGATTTTATAACTGGTACCAAACAATGTTAAAAAACAAACAAAAAAAAACCAGTATTACAGTATTTCATGTCAGTGTAAAGAAGTATGGAAGATTTTTACAAGCTATCAAATTGTTTACTGTACAACCAAGAGCTAAAATATTTCTTTTGTGCAAAAAAAAAAAATAATAAAAAAAAAATGTTTTCTTTTTTTATACTGATGTGTTTTAAAAAAATAATCCTGGGGCCAATTGTGTTAAAGAGCATTTAAACAAGAACATGTTTGTTTAATTACATCTTACTTATCACTTATTTTTTTAAACACAATTAAAAACTATTTTTTTTTTAACTCAAGAGCAGTTCAGTGATGTACCAGTCTGGTAGAATTGTTCCTGATCTTCTGTGGCCAGTAAGGGTCAGGTGTAAATGGGCTTGAGCTCTGAACTAACCAATCATTGCGTAGCATGCTACAGGCTCAGGTTAATTTCACCATACATAAGAGACACCAACTTCTCTAAAGGGACAAGCACATTTCACATAGGTATATCACCGCACAAGCAGCCAAATGAACAAGCATTTTATTTTCCATAATTAAATACTTTACTGGGGTTGTTTAATATCCCTTTAAAGGGCTGAAAAAAATAAGAGTGAACACTCAGAAGCCATTACATGTATATTTTGACCACAGAATCCTCTACATCACTGTCTTTCAAACCTGACCTCTGGCCTCCCTAAAAGGTCAGATTTTGAGAATATCTGAACTGGAGCTCAGGTGAAATAATCAGATAAGTAAACATGATTTTACCTGTTCATCCAAGGTAATCCTGAAAATCTGGCCTGCTGGGGAGAACTTAGGTTTGAAAACCAGTGCACTACACAAATTAACATAATCTAAACCTACCATATAAATGCAGTTGCAACACTTACAGACATCCCAACCTGCAAAAAACATAATTTATGCTTACCTGATAAATTCCTTTCTTCTGTTGTGTGATCAGTCCACGGGTCATCATTACTTCTGGGATATAACTCCTCCCCAACAGGAAATGCAAGAGGATTCACCCAGCAGAGCTGCATATAGCTCCTCCCCTCTACGTCACTCCCAGTCATTCGACCAAGAATCAACGAGAAAGGAGAAACCAAGGGTGAAGTGGTGACTGGAGTATAATTTAAAAAAAAATATTTACCTGCCTTAAAAAACAGGGCGGGCCGTGGACTGATCACACAACAGAAGAAAGGAATTTATCAGGTAAGCATAAATTATGTTTTCTTCTGTTATGTGTGATCAGTCCACGGGTCATCATTACTTCTGGGATACCAATACCAAAGCAAAAGTACACGGATGACGGGAGGGATAGGCAGGCTCATTATACAGAAGGAACCACTGCCTGAAGAACCTTTCTCCCAAAAATAGCCTCCGAAGAAGCAAAAGTGTCAAATTTGTAAAATTTGGAAAAAGTATGAAGCGAAGACCAAGTTGCAGCCTTGCAAATCTGTTCAACAGAGGCCTCATTCTTAAAGGCCCAAGTGGAAGCCACAGCTCTAGTAGAATGAGCTGTAATTCTTTCAGGAGGCTGCTGTCCAGCAGTCTCATAGGCTAAACGAATTATGCTACGAAGCCAGAAGGAGAGAGAGGTAGCCGAAGCCTTATGACCTCTCCTCTGACCAGAGTACACGACAAACAGGGAAGACGTTTGTCGAAAATCCTTAGTTGCCTGCAAGTAGAACTTGAGGGCACGAACTACATCCAGATTATGTAGAAGACGTTCCTTCTTTGAAGAAGGATTCGGGCACAGGGAAGGAACCACGATCTCTTGATTGATGTTCCTGTTAGTGACTACCTTAGGTAAGAACCCAGGTTTAGTACGCAGAACTACCTTATCTGAATGAAAAATCAAATAAGGAGAATCACAATGTAAAGCTGATAACTCAGAGACTCTCCGAGCCGAAGAAATAGCCATTAAAAATAACACTTTCCAAGATAACAACTTTATATCAATGGAATGAAGGGGTTCAAACGGAACTCCTTGTAGAACGTTAAGAACAAGGTTTAAACTCCATGGCGGAGCAACAGTTTTAAACACAGGCTTGATTCTAGCTAAAGCCTGACAAAAAGCCTGGACGTCTGGATTTTCTGACAGACGCCTGTGCAACAAGATGGACAGAGCTGAGATCTGTCCCTTTAATGAACTAGCCGATAAACCCTTTTCTAAACCTCCTTGTAGAAAGGACAATATCCTAGGAATCCTAACCTTACTCCAGGAGTAACCTTTGGATTCGCACCAGTATAGGTATTTACGCCATATCTTATGGTAAATCCTTCTGGTAACAGGCTTCCTAGCCTGTATCAGGGTATCAATAACCGACTCAGAAAAACCACGTTTTGATAAAATCAAGCGTTCAATTTCCAAGCAGTCAGCTTCAGAGAAGTTAGATTTTGATGTTTGAATGGACCCTGTATCAGAAGGTCCTGTCTTAGAGGTAGAGACCAAGGCGGACAGGATGACATGTCCACTAGATCTGCATACCAAGTCCTGCGTGGCCATGCAGGCGCTATTAGAACCACTGATGCTCTCTCCTGTTTGATTTTGGCAATCAAACGAGGAAGCAGCGGGAAGGGTGGAAACACATAAGCCATCCCGAAGTTCCAAGGTGCTGTCAAAGCATCTATCAGAACCGCTCCCGGATCCCTGGATCTGGACCCGTAGCGAGGAAGTTTGGCGTTCTGGCGAGACGCCATGAGATCTCTCTCTGGTTTGCCCCAACGTCGAAGTATTTGGGCAAAGACCTCCGGATGAAGTTCCCACTCCCCCGGATGAAAAGTCTGGCGACTCAAGAAATCCGCCTCCCAGTTCTCCACTCCCGGGATGTGGATTGCTGACAGGTGGCAAGAGTGAGACTCTGCCCAGCGAATTATCTTTGATACTTCCATCATTGCTAGGGAGCTTCTTGTCCCTCCTTGATGGTTGATGTAAGCTACAGTCGTGATGTTGTCCGACTGAAACCTGATGAACCCCCGAGTTTTTAACTGGGGCCAAGCCAGAAGGGCATTGAGAACAGCTCTCAATTCCAGAATGTTTATTGGTAGGAGACTTTCCTCCTGATTCCATTGTCCCTGAGCCTTCAGAGAATTCCAGACAGCGCCCCAACCTAGTAGGCTGGCGTCTGTTGTTACAATTGTCCAGTCCGGCCTGCTGAATGGCATCCCCCTGGACAGATGTGGCCGAGAAAGCCACCATAGAAGAGAGTTTCTGGTCTCTTGATCCAGATTCAGAGTAGGGGATAAGTCTGAGTAATCCCCATTCCACTGACTCAGCATGCACAATTGCAGCGGTCTGAGATGTAGACGTGCAAAGGGTACTATGTCCATTGCTGCTACCATTAAGCCGATCACCTCCATGCATTGAGCTACTGACGGGAGTTGAATGGAATGAAGGACACGGCATGCATTTAGAAGCTTTGTTAATCTGTCTTCTGTCAGATAAATCTTCATTTCTACAGAATCTATAAGAGTCCCCAAGAATGGAACTCTTGTGAGAGGAAAGAGAGAACTCTTCTTTTCGTTCACTTTCCATCCATGCGACCTTAGAAATGCCAGAACTAACTCTGTATGAGACTTGGCAGTTTGAAAGCTTGAAGCTTGTATCAGAATGTCGTCTAGGTACGGAGCTACCGAAATTCCTCGCGGTCTTAGTACCGCCAGAAGGGCACCCAGAACCTTTGTGAAGATTCTTGGAGCCGTAGCCAATCCGAATGGAAGAGCTACAAACTGGTAATGCCTGTCTAAGAAGGCAAACCTTAGATACCGGTAATGATCTTTGTGAATCGGTATGTGAAGGTAAGCATCCTTTAAATCCACTGTGGTCATGTACTGACCCTTTTGGATCATGGGTAAGATTGTCCGAATAGTTTCCATTTTGAACGATGGAACTCTTAGGAATTTGTTTAGGATCTTTAAATCCAAGATTGGCCTGAAAGTTCCCTCTTTTTTGGGAACCACAAACAGGTTTGAGTAAAACCCTTGTCCTTGTTCCGACCGCGGAACCGGATGGATCACTCCCATTAATAACAGATCTTGTACACAGCGTAGAAACGCTTCTTTCTTTATCTGGTTTGTTGACAACCTTGACAGATGAAATCTCCCTCTTGGGGGAGAGAATTTGAAGTCTAGAAGGTATCCCTGAGATATGATCTCTAGCGCCCAGGGATCCTGAACATCTCTTGCCCAAGCCTGGGCGAAGAGAGAGAGTCTGCCCCCCACTAGATCCGGTCCCGGATCGGGGGCCCTCGATTCATGTCGTCTTAGGGGCAGCAGCAGGTTTCCTGGCCTGCTTGCCCTTGTTCCAGGACTGGTTAGGTTTCCAGCCTTGTCTGTAACGAGCAACGGCTCCTTCCTGTTTTGGTGCAGTGGAAGTTGATGCTGCTCCTGCTTTGAAATTCCGAAAGGGACGAAAATTAGACTGTCTAGCCTTAGCTTTGGCTTTGTCTTGAGGCAGGGCGTGGCCCTTACCTCCTGTAATGTCAGCGATAATTTCTTTCAAACCGGGCCCAAATAAAGTTTGCCCTTTGAAAGGTATATTAAGTAATTTGGACTTAGAAGTTACATCAGCTGACCAGGATTTTAGCCACAGCGCCCTACGTGCCTGAATGGCGAATCCTGAGTTCTTAGCCGTAAGTTTGGTTAAATGTACTACGGCCTCCGAAATGAATGAATTAGCTAGTTTAAGAACTCTAAGCCTGTCCGTAATGTCGTCCAGCGTAGCTGAACTAAGGTTCTCTTCCAGAGACTCCATCCAAAATGCTGCCGCAGCCGTAATCGGCGCGATGCATGCAAGGGGTTGCAATATAAAACCTTGTTGAACAAACATTTTCTTAAGGTAACCCTCTAATTTTTTATCCATTGGATCTGAAAAAGCACAGCTACCCTCCACCGGGATAGTGGTACGCTTAGCTAAAGTAGAAACTGCTCCCTCCACCTTAGGGACCGTTTGCCATAAGTCCCGTGTGGTGGCGTCTATTGGAAACATCTTTCTAAATATTGGAGGGGGTGAGAACGGCACACCGGGTCTATCCCACTCCTTAGTAACAATTTCAGTTAGTCTCTTAGGTATAGGAAAAACGTCAGTACTCGCCGGTACCGCAAAGTATTTATCCAACCTACACAATTTCTCTGGTATTGCAACAGTGTTACAATCATTAAGAGCCGCTAAAACCTCCCCTAGTAATACCCGGAGGTTCTCCAATTTAAATTTAAAATTTGAAATATCTGAATCCAATCTGTTTGGATCAGAACCGTCACCCACAGAATGAAGCTCTCCGTCCTCATGCTCTGCAAGCTGTGACGCAGTATCAGACATGGCTCTAGTATTATCAGCGCACTCTGTTCTCACCCCAGAGTGATCACGCTTGCCCCTTAGTTCTGGTAATTTAGCCAAAACTTCAGTCATAACAGTAGCCATATCTTGTAATGTTATCTGTAATGGCCGCCCAGATGTACTAGGCGTCACAATGAACCGGATCATGCAGGAAATACAAGAGTAACTGACTGGAAATTTTTGATGCGTAGCAAAGAGCGCCAAAAACGGCCCCTCCCCCTCACACACAGCAGTGAGAGAGAAACGAAACTGTCACAATTAAAACAAGCAACTGCCAAGTGGAAAAATAATGCCCAAACATTTATTCACTCAGTACCTCAGAAAATGCAAACGATTCTACATTCCAGCAAAAACGTTTAACATAATAAATACCTATTAAAAGGTTTAATGTACTTTTTACAGAGTAATTCCAGTGAAGTACCATCCCCAGAATACTGAAGTGTAGAGTATACATACATGTCATTATAACGGTATGGCAGGATTTTCTCATCAATTCCATTCAGAAAATAAAAACTGCTACATACCTCAATGCAGATTCATCTGCCCGCTGTCCCCTGATCTGAAGCTTTTACCTCCCTCAGATGGCCGAGAAACAGCAATATGATCTTAACTACTCCGGTTAAAATCATAGTAAAAAAACTCTGGTAGATTCTTCTTCAAACTCTGCCAGAGAGGCAATAACACGCTCCGGTGCTATTGTAAAATAACAAACTTTTGATTGAAGTTATAAAAACTAAGTATAATCACCATAGTCCTCTCACACATCCTATCTAGTCGTTGGGTGCAAGAGAATGACTGGGAGTGACGTAGAGGGGAGGAGCTAAATGCAGCTCTGCTGGGTGAATCCTCTTGCATTTCCTGTTGGGGAGGAGTTATATCCCAGAAGTAATGATGACCCGTGGACTGATCACACATAACAGAAGAAAAAACTAATTTCAGGGAGGTGGCTTCACCCGCTACTGAGCCGCAACCCCTCCTCCCAGTTATATATTAGACACCTTGAAACCATAAATAAGATAGAGACTTATCATTAAAGTAGCTTCCCACTAAAGTCACATTAAAAAAAAGTAGCTTTATTGCACAACCACATACAATAAACCTATTTTCCAGTGATTGTACGCTTGTTGAATGTGTAAATATTTTAGAATACAAAGTTTAATTACGTGCAGTAAATAAGGTAGTATTTGTGTTTTATTTTATTAAAATCAGAGGCGGCTTTATGGTTACTGATGCATGCTTTAAGGGATCTATAATGTCCCAGGAATTAGTAAACCCCCAAATTTTCTTTTAGGATTCAGATAGAACATACAATTTTAAACAGCTTATTATCAAATTTTCTTCATTATCTTGTTATCCATTGCTGAAGGGACAGCATTGCACTACTGACAGGAAGCTGAAAATATCTATTTAGCCAATCACAAGAGACAAATGTGTGCAGGCACCAATTAGCAGCAGCTCCCACTAGTGTATGATATGTGTGTATTCATTTTTTTAACAAGGGATACTAAGAGAACGAAGCCTATTTGAAAACAGAAGTGAATTTAAAAGTGTCTTAAAATTACATGCTCTATCTGAATCATGCAAGTTTAATTTTGACTTTCCTATCCCTTTAAAGAAACACTTTTCCGGATTTGGGCCACATTGGATCATGGTACTTGGAGTTTCAGGGAGATTGCATTCCATTTGCTGGTATCAGGGAGTCGCTATTACAAATCAGGGAGAGTTGGGATGTCTGCACTTACTACATATACCAGAAAACAGTGTTAAAAGGGACACAAAACCCAAACTTTCTTTCAGGATTCAGACAGACCATGCAATTTTAAACAACTCAATTTACTTCTATTATAAAAAAAAAATGGTGTCCTTATCTTTTCTTGAAACGCAGACACGTGTGCATGTGTCTGGATCATTATATGGGAGCACTATATAGCAGCACTGTTTCCTCCCATGTAGTGCTCTAGTCAACTAACTACCTAGGTATCTCTTCAACAACGAATACCATGGGAATGAAGTAAATTGGAATTTTTTTAATTAAAAAAAAAAAAAAAAAAATGTATGCTCTGTCTGAATCACAAGAGCAAACATTTGCGTTTCATATCCCTTTAACAATAAACTTCTAAACAAATGTGCAGATATTAGTCATATGAACACTGGGCTAAATTTGGCAATGAGAAACAAAAGGAGACTTGATTGCAGAATTGTGTGTAAACAGAGCTGGGACGATAGCAAGAATCTCTACTAATGCTCCTCTGCAGCTGCACAGTCTTGATGTCACTAAGGAGGTGTCAACTGCAATAACATCACTTGTAATTAGCCATTGTAGAGCTTATGTTAACCTATATAAATAAGAATATCATTTAAATAAGAAGCTTTTCTTATAGGCAGAAGATTAACCTTCAACGTCAGTTTGTTTCCTAGGTGGCACTGCCGCTTCAAACTACACACAGACACATCCTAGTACCACATGCATATCCTGAAAACTATTTGCACAAACACTATCAAAATATAGTTGAACCAGCATTTTATCTTGGCAGGAGTGAGAAAATCTCTTCTCAGGTGCGTCTGTAATCCTGCAGTACCATGGGAATAAAATGACCTTGATATATACATAGTCACTGCAAACAGAAAGCTCTTTGAGGTCGACAAAAATACCTGCTAAAGTTAGTGACATTTGAAAAAAAAAAAAATGAACTGTGTTTAAAGGGAAAGAAAGGTCTAAAATGAGATGTGCATCACGGCATTTCAATTTTAAACATAATCATTTTTACAATAAAATTTATAGGATTGAAAAACTGGCTTTAAAAACACAAGTTTCAAAGGAGCTTGTGTGAATGAGAGAACCCAGGTTGCCCACTGTAATTGGCTAATGCAAATTAGCCTCATGGTGGGATTGAAAAGTAGTCAATTTGTAAAGTAAGATAGCGGCGAAAAAGCTGAAAAACAGAGGCGCAGGGTATTTGACTATTTATTTAATATATATTTCACTACAGGGTGCAATTATAAAAACATTCCTTTTTAAATTCCTTTAAATTAACAAAAATGCTTCTAGTAAAAAGGTATTTAATATTTCAGAGACATATGCACATAGGCTACACGTGTGACTACAGCAGTGATTGCTAACCTTGGCACCCATGATGTTTAAGAAATGCATTTCCCATAATGCTTAACTAGCCCGCAGAGTGCCTAAGCATCATGGGAAATGTAATTTCAAAACAAATCGGGGGTGCCAAGGTTTAGCCATCACTGGACTAGAGGATAAGGATTTAAACACTGAGCCTCCCCAGAGAGCTGGCAGTGCTATATATTGTGTCAGTGAATACAGCATTTGTGTCATACAAGGTACTGCCGACTCTCTGGGAATGTGCTGTATTTTCTCTTTTTCTTTTTTCAATTCCAATAACTTTCAAGACAGCTTCCTAGTTGCTTCTGAGGCACTTTACATTGTCTTTAAATTTTCTGCAGTGCATTACACCTATATAGGTGCCTGACTGGCTGGGAGCACAATTAGGGCTCCATTTAAAATGCTTCAAAAGGTAGCTTTGGAGCGCCTTTGGCTTCAGGCTCGCTTATGCGATGGTTAAGAAGTAACGGCCATCTCAATCCCCTTGGACTTATTCAACCGGTGTGATTGACAGCCCCTGCTCGCGCGCTAGCAGGAGCCAGCATTGCACAAACAGAGGCTTTTTCAATGCTAAATGATAGCTGCGATGCTGGGCGGACAGGGGCTGAGATGTCCACTCTTGTCCCTCCCGCTGTTAAATGGACCCCTTACAGTCAATCCACAATGAATAGTGGAGTTTTAGAGGGCTGTGGAAAGCAACGGTGTAGTGAAGCTTCCCAGATTTTTTTTCAAAACAGCAACGAAGACGGGTTAGGGTTTGTTTATTTTCCTCGTCTTAATCTTTGCTCATCCCCAAGTGTCATTCAAGACAATTTAAAGATTAAAAGGGTAGATATTTATCTTTCACTGATGTTCCAGGGAGCAGTCAACTGAAGGACACTATGGTATTGTCACACAAAAAGGTATCATTAAGACGAAACCATGAAAATTAAAAAACATATGTAAAAAATTATATTATATATATATATATATATATATATATATATATATATATATATATATATATATATATATATATATATATATATATATATATATATATATATAACATAACATAACAGTTTTTACTGTGCAAAAAGCAAATACATGTGAACGTTTTCAGGCATCCGCCCGTCCTCAGAGATTATATATATATATCTCAACAGTTCTTACTGTGCAAAAAGCAAATATATATATATATATATATATATATATATATATATATATATATATATATATATATATATATATATATATATATATATATATATATATAATCACTGCAATAACAATTAGTTAGCACTTTATTTTTTTAGAGACCTGGGTGTTGAATATGGGTTGAAATGGGTTAAAAAACATTTTTACCAAAATTATAGAAAAAAAACAGCAGTACTACATAGAACAATAACTGTTTTTTATACACATACATAGATCAATAAACAAGGTAATAAATACATAGACAAGGTAAAATTAAAAAAATGTAAAATGAAGGAAAAGAAGAAAAAGAACATGAAAAATAAATCTAACATAAAGCTTGAAAATCCCATGAAGCCTAAATTGTACTTTTGGATCTTTAAAATTTTTTTTTATTTCAGCACAACTCTCACTTGCCTAGCTCTCAAAAACAAATAACTTAAAGGGACATTAAACCCAAACTTTCTCTTTCATGATTCAGATAATTTGCTTCATTCTTTACATATCCTCTGTTGGAGAAATAGCAATGCACATGAGTGAGCCAATCACACGAGGGCATCTATGTGCAGCCACCAATCAGCAGCTACTGAGCCTATCTAGATGTTTTTCAGCAAAGGATATCAAGAGAATGAAGCAAATTATATAATCGAAGTACATTAGAAAGTTGTTTAAAATTGCATGCTCTATCTAAATCATGAAAGAAAGAAAAAATTGGGTTTCATGTCTCTTTAACCCTCAATATTTTCCTGTCTCCTAAATCCGAAATAATTTATAATATATACTTTAAGCATTTAAAAAAATATGGTAATACCAGAAACACATAAAGCAGGGAAATGTATTTATGGGCTGAATATTTTGATTGACAGACTTCAGAATTTAAATACAGGACACCCGTGCTGTGAAGTGCACTGTAGATAAGGTGTGAAGCTATTTTGAACTAAGAATGCACTCAAAAGAATTCATGTGCTCACATGAAATCACAATTATATTTTCAGACATTTAGAACATATTCCAGAATTCATTTAATACCTGATCTGTAGCAGGTATAAGATAAATTACCTCAGAATTCAGTTAATGCTATTGTCATTCCAAAAAGTATACTGTGCTTAGCCCACTTGGCATTAAGATCAAAGCTTAGCAACAGTCACAGTCACTAAAGTTAGCTCCTTTAGTTTTATGGAAACTGTGTACTCCGTTAACAAATACAGGCATACCTCGTTTTATTGCGTTTTGCAAATATTGCATTTTTCAAATGATGGTTGGCATTTATTACCAATTAAGTATTTTTTAATTAAAAAGGTATGTACATTGTTTTTTTAGACCTAATTCTATTGCACATTTTATAGACTACAGCATTGGTCTCAAGTACTGGCCCTGGGGCGATATGCAGCCCCCGGGGCGATATGCAGCCCCCAAGATAGTTTCATGTAGCCCTCCCTTAAAACCATTAATTTGGGCTGTCATTTTTTTTTAGGGTTCCAAGAGTTGTAACTAGTTAATGTTCTATATAGGTGCTCACAAGTAAATATAAACACGAGTCCAGTGTAGCCACCCACCATGCACTCTGTATAGAGTGCACCCTCCTTGTTGTTGCCAGTGTTCTGTCGAATTAGTTGACAGAACACCAGCAATTAGGCACAGCAGGCACGGCGCCCCTTATAGGAGGGCGCCTGTAGGCACATGCCTACTCTGCCTCATTAGAAATCTCTCCCTGCTAATGCCAAATGAACCTTTCGGGTACAATGTTAACCCTCTTACATTAAACTTTCTGGTGCAGTGCTAATCACTGGTTTTCTATATTTCCCCTAAAAAACATCCACAAATTGTCTCTATCCAGCACAATAGTGTATTTTTATTTACAATTACTGGATGCAGATTGAGCATACATGTCCTAGCATGTGCGTAATATCTCAGTAGGGAAAACTACACAGATTAACTAAAATATTATGTGCAATATCCACCAAATCGGCACAAACAGAGAGCAAAGAATATAGTTGTATAACATTTAATAACAAAGTGTAAAGTCAGTGGGGATTGATAACATAATATGCAGTATCTTCAAAACCGAATCAAAATGTTTAATTTTGTGGTACAAATCAGCAAAAACGAATGGTATGTTTGTTTTTTAAATTTAATAACATGGGTGCAAAGTTGGCGGTGCTTGAGGTTACATATTCTAAAAATCTTGAATGTTCATTATCTCAGAAACCAAATCGACACACACATTTGATTTTGGGGCACAGATCAGCACAAACAAATGTTTTTTTTTTCCTTTCTAAATTTAATAACATGGGGTGCAAAGTGGGCGGAGTTTTAGCAAATATAATGCGCAATATCTCCGAAACCAAAACGGCACCAACGTTCATTTTTGCGGCACAAATCACCACAAACAAATGGTTTTAGCAAATATAATGCGCAATATCTCTGAAACCAAACCAGCACAAACGTTTGTTTTTGCGGCACAAGTTAGCACAGTTTCATAAAAAAATAATGCACAATATCTCCTAAACCAAACCGGCACAAACCTTCATTTTTGCAGCACAAACAAATGGTATATTTTTATTAAGTTTTTACAAACATAGGGTGCCAAATTCACATAGGTCTCACTTTTGACATTGTTATACAGTGCCAGAATGATCACTTCACTTGGCACTCACAAGATAAATATAGACAACTATGTATGTCTGTTGTGGGCTACAACTCCCACCATGCACTACTACGTGGGTAAATGTCACTTCCAGTTCCTAGTATATCTAGTACTTACTCAGTTCAAGCAGCCACCTTGAGCGCAGGACACTTGGCCAGTGGCCCCCAGATACATTAAGTTTGATACCCCAGGACTACAGTATATAGTGTAGATATAAAACTTTTATATGCACTGGGAAACAAAAAAATGTGTGTGACTCACTTTATTGCTATATTAGCTTTATTGCGATGGTATGGAACCAAACCAGTAATCTCTGAGGTCCACCTGTACCAAGCTTCAGACAAAGCTGATACTGCTATCAGAAGTATAATGGAAACTCTGAACAAACTAGAGCTGTCACACCAAGTTCTCCAGTTTACCAGCACAGTCTCTGAATCTGCAGTTCATCACTGTTTTTGCCTCGCTCTGTGATTGCTTTATTAACTACTCACGTTTGTCGCTTTCACACACTGCTCTGGGCCTGTGTATTAAGCCACCCTGTCTGAGCTTAGGGTGTTATCATCATGTATGACTAGGCTTACCAGAAGTCCCACTTTTACTGGGATTGTCCCAGTTTGGAGGCGCTGTCCCAGTGTCCCACCCAGTTGTTCATTCTGTCCCAGTAGGGTTGCCACCTCCAGGTTTCAAATCATGTGTCCGGGTTCAGCCCACCTGAAACCCAGACACATTATTCAAAATGACTGGACTGTGGCTCTCCAGCATAGTTGGATGCTGATACTTTGTTACATACAGCCCTGCTTAGCTCAACATTCGTGTCCTTCAAAGTTTACATTTAGTAATACAGGCTGAGTGAGCAGCATAGGGTTTTTTTTATTTTGTAGTACTACTTGGTTTATGTTTCTAAGAATTTAACACCCACCCCCGACCCCTGGTGACATTGCCGGTAGGTGAATCATGTGGGTATGACCAGGAAGTGCAGACAGGCAGGACTTTTGGTGTGAATCTTGCTTTACTTTATGCAGGATAGCATTTTGGCTATAATCTTCCTGCATTATGGTATAGAGTAGCCTCTTAAACAGCTTTAGCAGGTACGTGTTTCTTTTTTACTTTCATTCAATGTTGTATTTATGCCTTATCGGTATTTGGCTCTGTTCCTTAATTAGACACATAAAACACATATTACACTGCAGATATTAAATTGTGAAATTGATAATTATGAAAGTGATAATTATGCTTGATGTTTGGCATTATTTAGAATCTGAGATTTAGATTAATGATTTATTTGCCATGACAACGTAATGGTGTCTTTTTCACTAGGGGGTGGTGTTATGGTCTATTTAAACTGTGTGATTCACTTGTTTGACTGAGGAAGGGTTGAGTATCCACGAAACATTACACACATAAAAGCTACTACTTTAAAAGGACCGGTAATTGCCACGCCCTCTTGACCACGCTCCTGACCACCCCCACTGGCACCGCACCAGGTGGTCCCAGTTTCACCTCTAAAAATTATGGTAAGCCTATGAATGACACCTGCTGCCTCTTAACATTCCCTACTTGCAGCCACCCATATATGGACAGACCTCCTGTAGCCACTTTATACAGGTGTTCACTTAACAAGAGCTTAAACTTGTGGGACTACACAACAATCTCAGTATGGCATACAGTCAGAAATAAAACCGGGATTCTAGACTGAGTTTGCTGTATGGCGCCATAAGTTGAATGAATACCTATATATTCCTTGCCAAACCATGCTCTTCACAATCAGCGAATGACAGAAATTAACTGTAGCTATAACAGATTTTAATTTTGAACAACATTCCCTTAGGCAGTTTTTCTTGGTAATGGAAGAAAACATAAATTATGCTTACCTGATAATTTCCTTTTCTTCCGTTGGAAAGAGTCCACAGCTGCATTCATTACTTTTGGGAAAATAAGAACCTGGCCACCAGGAGGAGGGAAAGACACCCCAGCCAAAGGCTTAAATACTCCTCCCACTTCCCTCATCCCCCAGTCATTCTGCCGAGGAACAAGGAACAGTAGAAGAAATATCAGGGTAAAAAAAATGTGCCAGAAGAATAATAAAAAAAAAAAAGAAAAAAAAAAAAAAAAAAAGACGCCCCACGTAGACAAAGGGTGGGGAGCTGTGGACTCTTTCCAATGGAAGAAAAGGAAATTATCAGGTAAGCATAATTTATGTTTTTCTTCCTAATTGGAAAGAGTCCACAGCTGCATTCCTTACTTTTGGGAAAACAATACCCAAGCTAAAGAGGAAACAATGCCAGAACGGGAGGGTACAATAGGCGGCCCATTCTGAGGGCACCAAGCCAGAAACCACTACCCAACAAAAACCCCGCTTTGTCCGAAGCTGAGAAAACTTTGAAAAAGAAAAGCCCCAAGGGCACTGACCCGCAGATAGTCCTGAAGCCTAGCTAGATGCCGCAAAAATCTGACTCAACTGAGCCAACAGTTCTCCAGGAGACACCGTCTCCCAACAGGCGGTCCCTCACTAATGAGGGGAACACCAGCCTAAACCCCCCAAGGGATAAGGCAAGGAAGAACCGAAAGGTCACCACAAAATCCATAAAAGGAAAACCCACAATAGCGAGCCCAGCTCACAAAGACCCAAATGGGTCCTGACAGACAAGGGGAGGCCATGCCCAGACCAAGCAGAAACCAGAGGCTTAGGACCGGGCCTCGAACAGAGAAAACTTTCTCTCAACATCGTGCAAAAGCACCGAAAGACAAATGAAGACTGAGTCTTCACCTCGTCTGAACTAAGAATACTATCGTATTCAGAAAAAAAAAAGAACGTGCAACAGACCCAGACAAAAAAAAAACCTGAGTCAAGAACACGCAGCCATCATTAGGATGACCCAGAAGAATACTTGCTGAGAAGTAAAAAAACGGCCAGCAAGAGTACAGATTGCAAAAGGAGAACTTCCAGACAGAGGGCACACTCTAGGCAATCGAGCCAATAGACCTACACACAGGGCTCCAAAAGGGGAAGCACATAACCTCAATGAGACACACTGCACCACCAAGAGAGAGAGAGGTAACACCCAGAACCGAAGGTGAATGGTAACCCGGGACCCTGAGCTTGTAAACCCAGGGGGCTAGCTACAATGCCAACCTAGATCCAGAAGACAGCGCATCTCAGAACCCACTCCCAACCGGGCCAGTCCAGGCATCGGTAGGTCTTGAAAACAGGGAAACAGAAGAACTCCAACACCAGCTCAAAATCGAGCGGAAGAATGGCCACAGCCATCCCAACAGAGCACGGGTGCCCACCCAACGCCTTAAAAACAGACGGCAAGGCCGTAGACCCAAAGGAATCTAACAAAAGGCCAATCATAGTCTCGACAAGGAGCCAGCAAGACTCCAGATCGCAACAATCCAGAGAACACCACCCTCTCTGAAAGGTTAATTCTCAGTTCCAACCTCCTGAATCCAAGAGAATCCCTAAGAAAAGGGACCACACCTCCATAAGAAGGAGAATAAGCCCCCCACTCTAAGAAAAGGGATGGGGCCAAAAAGGCAGAGCACCTGCCCACAAGACACAAAGCCACAGGCTAAAGGAGAGATCAATCTCCAACTCAGATGAACTTGGAAGGAATCCCCCTAAGGAATTAGCTTGCTAACACACATCCAATGTGCAACAGCTGCAGCAGAGACACTACAAACCTATTTGCCTGCAGAGCAGTGATCCATAAGGTTACCACAGCAAGCTGACAAAGGGAAACCGATCATAAAGGCGTAAGTCAAGCCCAATGAGCATCAGCACTCAGAAAACCTGCCCAACCATGACCAGGTCAATTAGTCCAAGTAAAAGGACATAGCCCAAGTTCCCAGGAACTGGGGAACCCTGAACCAGCCCTAGAGCCAAAAAGTCCGGCAACAACTCCAAAGGAAAACACTGAGCGAAGCCTCAGCAACCGGAAGCACCAGGGAGAAAACACATCCGAGCCCCCAATTGATTAAACAAACAATATACGAGAACTTAAAACCCGTCTGACATAAAAAAAACAGACCACAGGGAGAAATCAACGCAATATCCAGATCAACCCTGATAACGAGATAACTCGCAATTCCCGACCCAAGGAAGAGACCTCCCCTTGCCAAAGTCCAATACTCCAAAGGAGTTAAAAAGTCATACAACGACACTAGAGCCCATAGACTCTCAAACAGCCGCAGGACAACAAGCAAGGGGATACCCAGAGGCCAAAATCACTCGAGCAAAGGCTAGTCTCCACATCACCTCCATACAAACAGAGGATCATAGAGAGAAAAGGACGCACAGCATCCCCAGCTCCGAGCAGAGCCCAAGGAGACCACACACAGTGCCCCTAACAGGGAACGACCATATCCCAGAGGGGAACCCAGGTCCCAGAAAGGAGACCTAACTCACATGGAGACAACAGAGGAAGAATAAAAGTTCTCATAAAAACAGCTAGACCATACACAGTCAGTCAATGTGCAATAGCTGCAGTTAGTCACATTCTGCAACACATCCGCTGCAAGGCAGCCGAACTACCCAATAAACTACTAGCTGCTGAGGACTAATTCCAGAAGGATAATTCCCAGGGACTCAAAAGAAAAAGGCCAAACCGCCCAACTTGACGGCAAGAGGGCGCAAGCCCACCAACCTTCCACTACATGGGAAGGAGCTCTAGGGTCTGACAACCCCAGACATAAGAGAGAGATGCAATGGCTGGGGCACTCACCACCTCCTATGACCCAGACAGTACAAAGATTTATGACTCACCTCTGATAGTCCAGTCAGGAAAGGGGTAATGAATCACATAGTGCACAATGCTGGACTGACCCTGCTATGAGAGTAAGCGCGCCAGCTTGTAAGCTGCATGGCTCCCAAAGTGAAAGTGAAACCTGTATGTTCCATAACAGCCTATGAGCCTAACATCTCAGCATACAATCAAATAAAGAATAAGATTATTATTCCCCCCTGTTCAATAATCCCCCTAAGGAGATATTAACCCTTGATTCTGTAAAGATAAAAGGTGCCACACTGTGACCATGTCTTCTGTATTAACATTATGTAATAAAAAAATTAAACAATCTTACCAGAATCTAAGCCGTGGAACAGGAACACGGCCTTTCAAGTGTGACAGGTTAGTAGCATCGCTCCTGACATGGACTTGAGAGAAGAAGTCTGCAAAACTTGTCAACACCGATTGCTGTAGGAGCTGTTAATATGAGTCGGGATGGTGTCGCAAAGGGAAGCTCCCTCTGCATCTCCGGACTCCAACGTTCACCCAGGCCCTCAAGTTGAGAAGCTTATAGGGCTACTTAAAACTCCTGTCCCATTTGCGAAGAGTAGTACCCTCCATAAGAGACAAAACAAATTCTTACACTTCTCTGCCAACCTCCTGGGACGAAAGGCAAAGAATGACTGGGGGATGAGGGAAGTGGGAGGAGTATTTAAGCCTTTGGCTGGGGTGTCTTTGCCTCCTCCTGGTGGCCAGGTTCTTATTTTCCCAAAAGTAATGAATGCAGCTGTGGACTCTTTCCAATTAGGAAGAAAATTGTTTCAAGGAAAAGGACTTTGAGGGACAAGCAGACATATAAAAAGAACCGGTTTAGAGAGAATTATTAATAAATAATATTTACAAAGTAGCATACTGAACCCAATTTTTTTCTTTTGCGATTCAGATAAAGCATGCAATTTTAAGCAACTTTCTAATTTACTCCTATTATCACATTTTCTTCGTTCTCTTGCTATCTTTATTTGAAAAAGAAGGCATCTATGCTAAGATGCCAGCCATTTTTTGGTTCAGACCCTGGACAGCACTTGTTTATTGGTGGGTGAAATTATCCACCAATCAGCAAGAACAACCCAGGCTGTTCACCAAAAATGGGCCGGCATCTAAACTTACATTCTTGCTTTTCAAATAAAGATACCAAGAGAATGAAGAAAATTTGATAATAGGAGTAAATTAGAAAGTTTCTTAAAATTGCATGCTTTATCTGAATCACGAAAGAAAAAATTTGGGTTCAGTGTCCCTTTCAGAGATTATTGTAATGAAACATAATAGTAAAAAGAAAATGTGAAGAAAAATTAAAAAAAAAAAAATAATAAAAATGTAGCCCTCCTAAGGTCGGATTAGCATTGTTTAAAAAGTTAAGTAATAAGTATTTAAATTAAAAGAACATGAAACCCAAATTATTTATTTCATGATTCAGATTGTTCTCTTGTTATCCACCGTTAAAAATGATACCTAGGTAGGCTCAGGAGCTGCTGATTGGTGGCTGCAAATATATGCCTCATGTTATTGGTTCACCCAATGTGTTGTAGTGCATTGCTGTTTCTTCTACAAAGGATACCAAAAGAATAAAGCAAATTAGATATTATAAGTAAATTGCATGCTTTATCTAAATCATGAAATAAATTGTTTGGGGTTCATGTTCCTTTAAAAGGTAGTGAGACGTGTTTAAATGTTTAGATGCGTTATTAAATATTAAAAAAGGGCTAATTATTACACAAGCGATAAAGTTAATGGTGCATTATGTAATAAGGGCATATAAAGGAGATTAGTGAAGAGGATAAGGCTTGTTGTTACTTTTGCTGTACAGTAGCACTGACTCCCTCCCATGGCATTGTACACATACACACTGCAAACTGAAGGATATAAAGAAAGGAAGGAAATATGTGGACCAATCTGTCCTCTATTGTTTGTATCAATGTTATACATTGTTGCAAACACTGCTGCTATAATGTGCCACAGACATGTGCACTCACCTGAGCTCCTAGAAGCCCACCTAGGTTTTTATTCTTCACCAAAGGATACAAAGATAACAACGCACAATTTCACAATAGACAAATTGGAAAGCTGCATAAAATAGCATGCTATGTGTAAACCATGAAAATTTAATTAGGAGTTTACTATCACTTTAAAAAAATAATCTAAGAATATATATGTATAAAAAAAAAAAAAACATTTAAAAACACACTAATGTGTTAAACACAGGTAAAGTCAAACTCTGGAGCACAGAACAGGGCCAGTGGTTGGTTAATGACTGTCACTTCTAATTAGCTAACCAGTTACAGGACTTCTCTAAGATCTTTATTTAGAATCGATCATGAAAAAAATTAAGAACACAATTTAAAATTTGTGTAATATGTCCATTTAAAGGGATAGGAAAGTCAAAATTAAATTTAAATGATTCAGATAGAAGTGAATTTAATTGTATCCCCTTCTTGAAAAAGAATGCACAAATATCCTACACTAGTGGTAGCTAGTTGCTGCCTGCACATATTTGTCTATTGTGATTGGCTAACTAGATGTACTCACAGTAGTGCAATGCTGTTCCTTCAGCAATGGATAACAAGATGATAAAGCAAATTTGATAATAGAAGTAAATTGGAAAGTGGTTTAAAATGTTGGGGTTTTCTGTCCCTTTAAGACCCTGTTTTAACTATGTAAATGGTTTTCTTATAGGTTATACAAAGGTTGTGTTGATATAAAGCAATATAGAATTACCATTGTAATTTGCTTTAGAATAAAAGCATTTTCTTTGAAGCTGTCAGCACCATATCTGTTTTGGCAGAACA
This sequence comes from Bombina bombina, assembly GCF_027579735.1. Classification (NCBI taxonomy): domain Eukaryota; kingdom Metazoa; phylum Chordata; class Amphibia; order Anura; family Bombinatoridae; genus Bombina; species Bombina bombina. Next base: position 256,200,643 of record NC_069501.1, on the reverse strand, counting down.
CAGATCTGAGCACAGAGAAATGTATTGGTTAATATGCTCAAAAGAAGACAAGCTTGGATGGACTCCAAGTTTTGTGCTGAATATTTATAATTTACTGTTAAGCACTTGCTAATAAACTTTAGCCTTTTCACATGCAGCCTCAAACGTATTATTTGTTAGTAAGTAGGGGAATTCAGAGTTGAGGAAAAGCAAAAGAACTCAGAGAAAATATTATTTGTAATAAACTTGACTGCACTATATATTTTTGGATCGGTAGCTGTACATTGTGACCTTTAATAACCACCATGCTGATTGTACAAAGGCTGTGAAATGTCTTCCCCTCTCAAAGGTCACAGCAGAGGCAGCATAGTGTGAATTTGTCACAAAATGACAGCTCTCATCAGTTTTTTTTTGCCTCAATACTGTTGAAACCTATTGGTCTTAGGAACTATTGAAAATAGACATTAAACTGTAAAAGTAATTTAAAGTGATATTAAAGGGACAGTCTAGACCAGAATTTGTATTGTTTAAAAAAGATAGCCAATACCTTTATTACCCATTCTCCAGTTTTGCATAACTAACAGTTATATTAATACACTGTTAACCTCTGTGATTACCTTGCATCTAAACACTCTTTAGACTGCCCCTTTATTTAAGTTCTTTTGAATTTTAGCCAATCAGTGCTGACTCCTTAACTCCACAGCCGTGAGCACAATGTTATCTATGTGTCACACAAATGCCCTCTAGTTTTGAAAAACTGTCAAAATGCATACAAATAAGCGGAGGCATTCAAGGGCTAAGAAATTAGCATATGAGCCTACCTAGGTTTAGCTTTCAACTAAGAATACCAACAAAACAAAGCAAAAGTGATGCTAAAAGTAAATTGGAAATTATATGCCCTATCTAAATCATGAAAGTTTATTTTTGACTAGACTGTCTCTTTAACTGCTGAGCGATTTCTACCCTGTGCAATTATTTTTAGATCCTGTGTTCTGTTAAGGAACCAAACTTTTCAAAAGAGCGAACCATGTCACTTCCTGTGACGTTACATCAGCTGCTGTACACATTCTGCCCCTAATGCGCATGCGTGCCAGCGTCACATACGTCACTGTGAAACTATTTAGACTTGTGAAATTGAGAAGTCTTTCTATAGCGCATGCGTGGGATTTTCTATCACAAATGGGGGGGGGGGGGTTATGGAACAATGTTTATTGGTCCCTGCATGACAAACAGCCACTCGGCTATCGCCACTGCTTGTGTTGGAAGATCCATTTTGCAATGTCGTATTTTTTATCCTTACATTTATATCGGTTTTACACCATAATTCACATATTTGGCTGTTTGTCATGCAGGGACCAATAAACAGTGTTCCATAACCCCCCCCCATTTGTGATAGAAAATCCCATGCATGCGCTATAGAAAGGCTTCTCAATTTCACAAGTCTAAATAGTTTCACAGTGACATATGCGGCCAAGTATGTGATGACGCTGGCACGCATGCGCATTAGGGGCAAAATGTGTACAACAGCTGATGTAACGTCACAGGAAGTGACATGGTTCGCTCTTTACAAAAGTTCAGTCCCTTAACAGAACACCTGCTCACACTTAAAGGGACATTCTAATAACATTTGAAATGCACAAAGATGAATTACATATTTGAATCAAAACATACAGTATTTGCAATATACAGTACATGTATTAGCAAAAATGCTTCTAGTAAAAGTTATGTTTTATTGTTGACATTTCCTCTGCATGTGTATATGAAGCATAGCTAAATATTCTCAGTACATCAGCATTTTAAATACTGCAGCTGCTCAGAGTGCCAGTGGGGCTTGTATCATGTCAGCAATTAACAAATTGAGTCATTACCAGATGGTACAAGCAGCATAGGCTGTCTGGCAAGTGCTGTGTTTAAAATGCTGGTGCACGGTGCATACTTAAAAATACACTTTTTAAACAGCTATAGGTTTTATGAGAAGCATTTTTGCCAATACACCTATATTACAAAAATGATTCTATTCAAAACTGAAATGCATTCATGTGGATTCCAGTTTTGACAGGAATGTCACTCTTTAACCCCTTAAGGACCACAGCACTTTTCAATTTTCTGACCGTTTGGGACCAGGGCTATTTTTACATTTCTGCTGTGTTTGTGTTTAGCTGTAATTTTCCTCTTACTCATTTACTGTACCCACACATTATATACCGTTTTTCTCGCCATTAAATGGACTTTTTAAAGATACCATTATTTTCATCATATCTTATAATTTACTATAAAAAAACATTTTATAAAATGATGAAAAAAATTGAGAAAAGAAAAACACTTTTTATAACTTTGACCCCCAAAATCTGTTACCATCTACAACCACCAGAAAACAACCATGCTAAATAGTTTCTAAATTTTGTCCTGAGTTTAGAAATACCCAATGTTTACATGTTCTTTGCAAGTTATAGGGCCATAAATACAAGTAGCACTTTGCTATTTCCAAACCATTTTTTTAATCAAAATTAGCGCTAGTTACATTGTAACACTGATATGTGTCGGGAATCCCTGAATATCCCTTGACACACACACATACAGTATATATATATTTGGTATATTTCATGCCACCATTTCACCGCCAAATGCGATCAAATAAAAAAAAAATCGTTCACTTTTTAACAAACTTTTTCACAAACTTTAGGATTCACAGAGAAATTATTTACAAACAGCTTGTGCAATTATGACACAAATGGTTGTAAATGCTTTTCTGGGATCCCCTTTGTTCAAAAATAGCAGACATTTGGCTTTGGCATTGCTTTTTGGTAATTAGTAGGCCGCTAAATTCCGCTGCACACCCCACGTGTAATATGCCCAGCAGTGAAGGGGTTAATTAGGGAGCTTGTAAGGTTAATTTTAGCTTTAGTGTAGAAGACAACCCAAAGTATTGATCTAGGCCCATTTTGGTATATTTCATGCCACCATTTCACCGCCAAATATGATCAAATAAAAATTTTTTTTCTTAATTTCTGTGTGAATCCTAAAGTTTGTGAAGAAGTAATTTACAAACAGCTTGTGCAATTATGGCACAAATGGTTGTAAATGCTTTTCTGGGATCCCCTTTGTTCAAAAATAGCAGACATATATGGCTTTGGCATTGCTTTTTGGTAATTAGTCTCGCTAAATGCAGCTGAGCACCACACTTGTATTATGCCCAGCAGTGAAGGGGTTAATTAAGTAGCTTGTAGGGTTAATTTTAGCTTTAGTGTACAGATCAGCCTCCCATCTGACACATCCCACCCCCTGATCCCTCCCAAACAGCTCTCTTCCCTCCCCTACAATTGTCCCCACCATCTTAAGTACTGGCAGAAAGTCTGCCAGTACTAAAATTAACCCTTTGAGTGCTAATGACAGCTCTGAGCCGTCACAGAGTTTCCCACTCTGGTGCTAATGACGGCTCAGAGCCGTCACTAGCACTCTCCCAACTTGAGGGAGATCTGGGGGCTCCCACCCGCTCCTACCCCAGCGATCGTGCCTGTAGAGTGACAGGCATCGCCGGAGCTTCCCGTTTTGCGTGGTGACGTCACGCCCAATATTTCCTCCAGTGCTGGCCGCCCACCTGCCTCCCTGAAATGGCTCCCACCCACCAATGATCGGCACCATCGCTGGCGATGCAGAGGGCCACAGAGTGTCTCTCTCTGCATCGGATGGTTAGTAAAGGATATTGCACGATGGCTCAATATCGAGGCATCGCTGCAATACCCTAAAAGCGGCTGGAAGCGATCAGGATCGCTTCCACCCCTTAAAATTCTGACGACGTACGTCCTTAACTGTCGTTTTTTTGTAGGACATACCCTGTATGTCGTCGGTCGTTAAGGGGTTAAAGGGACAGTCAAGTCCAAAAAAACTTTCATGATTCAAATAGGGCATGTAATTCTAAACAACTTTCCAATTTACTTTTATTACCAATTTTGCTTTGTTCTCTTGGTATTCTTAGTTGAACGCTAAACCTAGGAGGTTCATATGCTAATTTCTTAAATATTGGCATATGAATTTCTAAGTCTGTCAAAAGAACTGAAATAAGGGAGCAGTCTGCAGAGGCTTAGATACAAGGTAATCACAGAGGTAACACGTGTATTATAACTGTGTTGGTTATGCAAAACTAAGGAATGGGTAATTAAGGGATTATCTATTTTTTAAAGCAACAAAAATTCTAGTGTTGACTGTCCCTTTAAGCCCTACTGTAGGCCATTTTTCAATGAGAAACACATACATTATATATCTTTTTTGAGGAGACCCAGCAGAAACCTGCACTAGAAAGTGGGAAATAATGCATTTTAGAAAAGGGGTTATCCTCATATAAATAAGGGCCTTATAGTTATGTAATTTTGATCTGCACATGGGGACTCCAATAAGCCTCTACTCAAATATATAGACATTTATTCAAGATGATCACTACTAACAGTGATCACTTGGTTATTAACCCCTCAACTCATTGTGATATATATTCACGTTGTACAGTACTTTGCTTATCTCACCACACAATGTGCCCACTCTTCTTTGCAAAAACACTCCAAATCTGTCAGATTGAGAGGGCATCTCCTGTGCACAGCCCTCTTCAGATCAACCCACAGATTTTCGATTGGATTCAGGTCTGGGCTCTGGCTGGGCCATTCCAAAACTTTAATCTTCTTCTGGTGAAGCCATTCCTTTGTTGATATGGATGTATGCTTTGGGTCGTTGTCATGCTGAAAGATGAAGTTCCTCTTCATGTTCAACTTTCTAGCAGAAGCCTGAAGGTTTTGTGCCAATATTGACTGGTATTTGGAACTGTTCATTGTTCCCTCTACCTTGAATAAGGCCCCAGTTCCAGCTGAAGAAAAACAGACCCAAAGCATGATGCTACCACCACCATGCTTCACTGTGGGTATGGTGCTCTTTTGGTGATATGCAGTGTTGTTTTTGCGCCAAACATATCTTTTGGAATTATTGCCAAAACGTTCAACCTTGTTTCATCAGACCATACATAACACCTTTTCTCACATGCTTTTGGAAGACTTCAGATGTGTTTTTGCTAAATTTAGCTGGGCTTGGATGTTTTTTTTCGTAAGAAAAGGCTTCCGTCTTGCCGTCTACCCCAAAGCCCAAACATATGAAGAATAAGGGAGATTGTTGTCACATGTACTACACAGCCAGTACTTGCCAGATATTTCTGCAGCTCCTTTAATGTTGCTGTAGGCCTCTTGGTAGCCTCCCAAAACAGTTTTTTTCTCGTCTTTTCATCAATTTTGGAGGGACATCCAGTTCTTGGTAATGTGATTGTTGTGCCATATGTTTCTCCACTTGATGATGACTGTCTAAACTGTGTTCCATGGTATATTTAATGCCTTGGAAATTCTTTTGTACTCTTCTCCTGACTGATACCTTTTAACAATGAGATCCCTCTGATGCTTTGGAAGCACTCTGCAGACCATGGCTTTTGTGTAGGACGCAACTAAGAAAATGTCAGGAAAGACCAACTAGAACAGCTGAACTTTATTCAGGGTTAATCAGAGGCACTTTAAATTATCGCAGGTGTGTGATGACTCTTATTTAACATGGTTTTTAATGTGATTGTTTAATTCTGAACACAGCTACATCCCCAGTTATAAGATATATAATAATGTAACCACATTATTTTAGTTTTTTTTTTGTTTACTTCCCTCCACCTTAAAGATTTCAGTTTGTTTTTCAATTGAGTTGTGTAGTTTATAGGTCACATTAAAAAGGTAGAAACAGTTCTGAATTTATTTATCTTTGTCTAGTGTAGAGATCAGCCTCCCACCTGACACATCCCAACCCCTGATCCCTCCCAAAAAGCTCTCATCCCTCCCCCACCCCACAATTGTCCCCGCCATCTTAAGTACTGGCTTTCTCTGCATCGGTGTGCCAAAAAAATTATTGCAGTGATATGATAATATTGGTCGTTAAGGGTAGTTTTTTGGAGGACGTACCTGGCACGTCCTCGGTCGTTAAGGGGTTTTAAAAAAAAAAAAATCTTTAGTTTTGACAAGTAAAAAAACAAAAAAACAAGGCTCTATTTCTGTTTAAATGGAGTGATAGCAACAATGCTAAACAATTCTCTGGTATTTTAGGCTAGTTCTTCTCTGAATGTCCCGGTATTGAAGGGGTTAAACATATATGGGCTGTATTTTAAAGAGGGGCTTCTGGGCTTTAAAATAAGGGATCTTGATGGGGTTGTCAGGTTTTTTAGATAACAGTTACACAATTATAACATGCTAAGTGTGCATATAAAAGATTTCGTATTTTTCATTATTTTTGTTTAAAAGTGTTTCTACTTCAAACCCTTTAGATGCACTTTTGCCTTTCAAACAGTGGGTCTTGTTTTTATTTTTATTGTTAATGCCTTTATTACCTATTCCCCAGTTTTGCATAACCAACACGGTTATATTTAATATACTTTTTACCTCTCTGATCACCTTGTAACTCCACGAGAGTGAGCACAATGTTATCTAAATGGCACACATGAAATGGCGCTGTCTAGCTGTGAAAAACTGTCAAAATGCACTGTGATAAGAAGTAGCCTTCAATGGCTTAGAATTTAGCTTTCAACAAAGAATACAAAGAGAACAAAGCAAAGTTGATGACAAAAGTAAATTGGAAAGCTTAGGAGCCGGCCCATTTTAGGTTCAGCACCCTGGATAGCACTTGCTTATTGGTGGCTACATTTGCTACAAGGCGGCGAGATATTCAAAAGGAATCTGTTGAGATGTCAAGAAAGCGGGCAACATATTCCAAAGGGCTAACAGTACGGTTTAAAGGCAGCAATGCCGAGAGGTGTTTTACTATACATTTCAGTGGGTGGCGTTACTTCTGATACTGTTGATATATTCAAAGCAGCATCGCTACATACATACACAGTACTGTATGACAATACAATTTACATGTGTCAACAGAAACTCAAGCCCTGTTTGTACAATACAATAGTGAATTCATGATATCAATAATACACCTATAGGAGCTGGGGGATTGTGGGTATATGATTTACATTGTTTAATGTATATGTATTGTATAGTATAGTGTTAGAATGTATGTCTGATTGTACTACTCTTCTATGGTTTCCTTAGGGGTGTAGCTTTACTTATTTTAAGATTGCGATTACTCTATTGTGTTTTATTTATGAAATTCCAATTGCACTGTAGTAAACCTGTGCAATCTTAAAATAAGTAAAACTACACTCCTAAGAACACAATATAAAATTAGTACTATCAGGCTTACAGTTTACATACATATTTTAACAATTCCCCAGCTCCTATAGAGCTATACCTTTTCAGCCATACCAGTCGCACCTGCTTTTCAGTGGCGATATTTCCCATTGTGACAAATTTAGTGAATGTACAGTGAAACTGAATTAGCATATGCATAATTTGAAGTGTTACTACACAGAAAACTTTATTTTTGCGAACGCACAGTCTATTTTGTGTAAACATGCTTTAAACACAGCCCCCGCCGCCTACATCACAGCTCGGTGGTGATATAGACTTTGCTGAAGTTGCAATCTCTATTATATGGGAGACACGTCGCCACAACAAGGTTTCATCCCACTTTAGGAATATTTTAACAGACCGATGGACTGTGAGCCAGGCGAACCTAAACAGGCAATTTCTCGTCGGTTTGACAAGGTTTTGAATATCTGGGTCTTTGAATCACAAGCAAATTAAACCCTTTCCGCTGGCTATGTAGGCTGTTGATATATGTCGTTACTAGTGGAGTGCAAGCAAATGAAACCCTTTCCTCTGGCTAGGTAGGCTGTTGATATATGTCGTTACTAGTGGAGTACAAGCAACTGAAACCCTTTCCTCTGGCTAGGTGTAGTTACTAGTGGAGCACAAGCAAATGAAACCCTTTCCTCTGGCTAGGTAGGATGCTGATATATGTCGTTACTAGTGGAGCACAAACAAATGAAACCCTTTCCTCTGGCTAGGTAGGATGTTGACATATGTCGTTACTAGTGGAGCACAAGCAAATGAAACCCTTTCCTCTGGCTAGGTAGGATGTTGATATATGTCGTTACTAGTGGAGCACAAGCAAATGAAACCCTTTCCTCTGGCTATGTAGGCTGTTGATATATGTCGTTACTAGTGGAGCACAAGCAAATGAAACCCTTTCCTCTGGCTAGGTAGGATGTTGATATATATCGTTACTAGTGGAGCACAAGCAAATTAAACCCTTTTCGCTGGCTAGGTAGGATGTTGATATATGTCGTTACTAGTGGAGCACAAGCAAATTAAACCCTTTTCGCTGGCTAGGTAGGATGTTGATATATGTCGTTACTAGTGGAGCACAAGCAAATGAAACCCTTTCCTCTGGCTAGGTGTAGTTACTAGTGGAGCACAAGCAAATGAAACCCTTTCCGCTGGCTAGGTAGCATGTTGATATATGTTGTTACTAGTGGAGCACAAGCAAATGAAACCCTTTCCACTGGCTAGGTAGCATGTTGATATATGTTGTTACTAGTGGAGCACAAGCAAATGAAACCCTTTCCTCTGGCTATGTAGGCTGTTGAGATTATATAACAAAATTTATGCTTACCTGATAAATTCCTTTCTCCTGTAGTGTAGTCAGTCCACGGGTCATCCATTACTTATGGGATTATAACTCCTCCCTAACAGGAAGTGCAAGAGGATCACCCAAGCAGAGCTGCTATATAGCTCCTCCCCTCTACGTCATACCCAGTCATTCGACCGAAACCAAACGAGAAAGGAGAAACTATAGGGTGCAGTGGTGACTGGAGTTTAATTTAAAATTTAGACCTGCCATAAAAAACAGGGAGGGCCGTGGACTGACTACACTACAGGAGAAAGGAATTTATCAGGTAAGCATAAATTTTGTTTTCTCCTGTTAAGTGTAGTCAGTCCACGGGTCATCCATTACTTATGGGATACCAATACCAAAGCTAAAAGTACACGGATGACGGGAGGGACAGGCAGGATCTCTACACGGAAGGAACCACTGCCTGAAGAACCTTTCTCCCAAAAACAGCCTCCGAAGAAGCAAAAGTGTCAAATTTGTAAAATTTGGAAAAAGTGTGAAGTGAAGACCAAGTTGCAGCCTTGCAAATCTGTTCAACAGAGGCCTCATTTTTAAAAGGCCCAAGTGGAAGCCACAGCTCTCGTAGAATGAGCTGTAATTCTTTCAGGAGGCTGCTGTCCAGCAGTCTCATAGGCTAAACGTATTATGCTACGAAGCCAGAAAGAGAGAGAGGTAGCAGAAGCTTTTTGACCTCTCCTCTGTCCAGAATAAACGACAAACAGGGAAAAAGTTTGGCGAAAATCTTTAGTTGCCTGTAAATAAAATTTCAGGGCACGGACTACATCCAGATTGTGTAGAAGTCGTTCCTTCTTTGAAGAAGGGTTAGGACACAAAGATGGAACAACAATCTCTTGATTGATATTCCTATTAGTGACTACCTTAGGTAAGAACCCAGGTTTAGTACGCAGAACTACCTTGTCTGAATGAAAAATCAGATAAGGAGACTCGCAATGTAAGGCCGATAACTCAGAGACTCTTCGAGCCGAGGAAATAGCCATTAAAAACAGAACTTTCCAAGATAACAGTTTGATATCAATGGAATGAAGGGGTTCAAACGGAACACCCTGTAAAACGTTAAGAACTAAGTTTAAGCTCCATGGCGGAGCAACAGTTTTAAACACAGGTTTAATCCTGGCCAAAGCCTGACAAAAAGCCTGAACGTCTGGAACCTCTGACAGACGTTTGTGTAAAAGGATGGACAGAGCTGAGATCTGTCCCTTTAAGGAACTAGCAGATAAACCCTTTTCTAAACCTTCTTGTAGAAAAGACAATATCCTAGGAATCCTAACCTTACTCCATGAGTAACTCTTGGATTCGCACCAATGTAAGTATTTACGCCATATTTTATGGTAAATTTTCCTGGTAACAGGTTTCCTAGCCTGTATTAAGGTATCAATTACTGACTCCGAAAATCCACGCTTTGATAAAATCAAGCGTTCAATCTCCATGCAGTCAGCTTCAGAGAAATTAGATTTTGATGTTTGAAAGGACCCTGAATCAGAAGGTCCTGTCTCAGAGGCAGAGACCAAGGTGGACAGGATGACATGTCCACTAGATCTGCATACCAGGTCCTGCGTGGCCACGCAGGCGCTATTAGAATCACCAATGCTCTCTCCTGTTTGATCCTGGCAATCAATCGAGGAAGCATCGGGAAGGGTGGAAACACATAAGCCATGTTGAAGGCCCAAGGTGCTGTCAGAGCATCTATCAGAACCGCTCCCGGGTCCCTGGACCTGGACCCGTAACAAGGAAGCTTGGTGTTCTGGCGAGACGCCATGAGATCCAGATCTGGTTTGCCCCAAAGCCGAAGTATTTGGGCAAAGACCTCCGGATGAAGTTCCCACTCCCCCGGGTGAAAAGTCTGGCGACTTAGAAAATCTGCCTCCCAGTTCTCCACGCCTGGGATGTGGATCGCTGATAGGTGGCAAGAGTGAGACTCTGCCCAGTGAATTATCTTTGAGACTTCCATCATCGCTAGGGAACTCCTTCTCCCTCCCTGGTGGTTGATGTAAGCCACAGTCGTGATGTTGTCCGACTGAAACCTGATGAACCTCAGAGTTGCTAACTGAGGCCAAGCCAGAAGGGCATTGAAAACTGCTCTTAATTCCAGAATGTTTATGGGAAGGAGACTCTCCTCCTGAGTCCATGATCCCTGAGTCTTCAGGGAATTCCAGACACCGCCCCAACCTAGCAGGCTGGCGTCTGTTGTTACAATCGTCCAATCTGGTCTGCTGAAGGGCATCCCCTTGGACAGATGTGGCCGAGAGAGCCACCATAGAAGAGAATTTCTGGTCTCTTGATCCAGATTCAGCATAGGGGACAAATCTGAGTAATCCCCATTCCACTGACTTAGCATGCACAATTGCAGTGGTCTGAGATGCAGGCGTGCAAAGGGTACTATGTCCATTGTCGCTACCATTAAGCCGATTACCTCCATGCATTGAGCCACTGACGGGTGTGGAATGGAATGAAGGACACGGCAAGCATTTAGGAGTTTTGTTAACCTGTCCTCTGTCAGGTAAATTTTCATTTCTACAGAATCTATAAGAGTCCCTAAGAAGGGAACTCTTGTGAGTGGCAAAAGAGAACTCTTTTCTTCGTTCACCTTCCACCCATGTGACCTTAGAAATGCCAGTACTAACTCTGTATGAGACTTGGCAGCTTGGAAACTTGACGCTTGTATCAGAATGTCGTCTAGGTACGGAGCTACCGATATTCCTCGCGGTCTTAGTACCGCCAGAAGAGAACCCAGAACCTTTGTGAAGATTCTTGGAGCAGTAGCTAACCCGAAGGGAAGAGCTACAAACTGGTAATGCCTGTCCAGGAAGGCAAACCTTAGGTACCGGTAATGATCTTTGTGAATCGTTATGTGAAGGTAGGCATCCTTTAAATCCACTGTGGTCATGTACTGACCCTTTTGGATCATGGGTAATATTGTCCAAATAGTTTCCATTTTGAACGATGGAACTCTTAGGAATTTGTTTAGGATCTTTAAATCCAAGATTGGTCTGAAGGTTCCCTCTTTCTTGGGAACCACAAACAGATTTGAGTAAAACCCTTGTCCGTGTTCCGACCGCGGAACCGGGTGGATCACTCCCATTAGTAAAAGATCTTGTACACAGCGTAGAAACGCCTCTTTCTTTATCTGGTTTGTTGACAACCTTGAAAGATGAAATCTCCCTTTTGGGGGAGAAGCTTTGAAGTCCAGAAGATATCCCTGAGATATGATCTCTAACGCCCAGGGATCCTGGACATCTCTTGCCCAAGCCTGGGCGAAGAGAGAAAGTCTGCCCCCCACTAGATCCGCTTCCGGATAGGGGGCCCTTGCTTCATGCTGTCTTAGGGGCAGCAGCAGGTTTTCTGGCCTGCTTGCCCTTGTTCCAGGTCTGGTTAGGCTTCCAGCCCTGTCTGTAGCGAGCAACGGTTCCTTCCTGTTTTGGAGCGGAGGAAGTTGATGCTGCTCCTGCCTTGAAGTTACGAAAGGCACGAAAATTAGACTGTCTAGCCCTTGGTTTGGCTCTGTCTTGAGGCAGGGCATGGCCCTTACCTCCAGTAATGTCAGCGATAATTTCTTTCAAACCGGGCCCGAATAGTGTCTGCCCCTTGAAAGGTATGTTAAGCAATTTAGATTTAGAAGTCACATCAGCTGACCATGATTTAAGCCAGAGCGCTCTGCGCGCCTGAATGGCGAATCCGGAGTTCTTAGCCGTAAGTTTAGTTAAATGTACTACGGCATCCGAAATAAATGAATTAGCTAGCTTAAGGACTCTAAGCTTGTCTGGAAGAGACCATTAGCTCAGCTACGCTGGATGAGATTACAGAGACTCAAACAAGAATGCCGCCGCAGCCGTGACAGGCGCAATGCATGCAAGGGGTTGCAATATAAAACCTTGTTGAACAAACATTTTCTTAAGGTAACCCTCTAACTTTTTATCCATTGGATCTGAAAAGGCACAGCTATCCTCCACCGGGATAGTGGTACGCTTAGCTAAAGTAGAAACTGCTCCCTCCACCTTAGGAACCGTCTGCCATAAGTCCCGTGTGGTGGCGTCTATTGGAAACATTTTTCTAAATATAGGAGGGGGTGAGAAAGGCACATCGGGTCTATCCCACTCCTTGTTAACAATTTCTGTAAGTCTTTTAGGTATAGGAAAAACGTCAGTACACGTTGGTACCGCAAAATATTTATCCAGCCTACATATTTTTTCTGGGATTGCAACCGTGTTACAATCATTCAGAGCCGCTAACACCTCCCCTAGTAACACACGGAGGTTCTCAAGCTTAAATTTAAAATTTGAAATGTCTGAATCCAGTTTATTTGGATCAGATCCGTCACCCACAGAATGAAGCTCTCCGTCTTCATGTTCTGCAAATTGTGACGCAGTATCAGACATGGCCCTAGTATTATCAGCGCACTCTGTTCTCACCCCAGAGTGGTCACGTTTACCCCTAAGTTCTGGCAATTTAGATAAAACTTCAGTCATAACATTAGCCATGGCTTGCAAAGGGATTTGTAATGGCCGCCCTGATGTACTTGGCGCCACAATATCACGCACCTCCTGAGCGGGAGATGCAGGTACTGACACGTGAGGAAAGTTAGTCGGCATAACTTCCCCCTCGTTGTCTGGTGAATTTTTCTTAACATGTACAGATTGGCTTTTATTTAAAGTAGCATCAATACAATTAGTACATAAATTTCTATTGGGCTCCACATTGGCCTTTGAACATATTGCACAAAGAGATTCCTCTGTGTCAGACATGTTTAAACAAACTAGCAATTAGACTAGCAAGCTTGGAAAATACTTTTCAAATGAATTTACAAGCAATATAAAAAACGTTACTGTGCCTTTAAGAAGCACACAAACTGTCACAGTTGAGATAACAATGAACCGGATTAGTTATAGCAACCAAAATTTCACATGAAATGCATTAATTTAGCAAAGGATTGCACCCACTAGCAAATGGATGATTAACCCCTTAATACCAAAAAACGGATAACAAATAAAAATATATACGTTTTTATCACAGTCAAAGCACAGTCTCACAGGTCTGCTGTGAGTGATTACCTCCCTCAAACTAGTTTTGGAGACCCCTGAGCTCTGTAGAGACGTCCTGGATCATGCAGGGAGAACAAGGAAGACTTGGGACTGAATTTCTACTGCGCAGTAAAGCGCCAAAATAGGCCCCTCCCACTCATAATACAACAGTGGGGAAGCTCAGTAAACTGATTTTATTCAAAACAAACGACAGCCAAGTGGAAAATAATGCCCATAAAATTTTTCACCAAGTACCTCAGAGAGAAAACGATTAACATGCCAGTAAACGTTTTAAATATAAATATATGAAATGTTATTAAAAAGCCTGTTGCTAGTCGCTTTCACTGCAGAAAGGCTATAAGTTATATGTATACAGTATTTTCTTAGTGAAGTGCCATTCCCCAGAAATACTTCAGTGCCAACATACATACATATCAGCCTGATACCAGTTGCTACTACTGCATTTAAGGCTGTACTTACATTATATCGGTATTAGCAGTATTTTCTCAGTCAATTCCATTCCTTAGAAAATAATATACTGCAACATACCTCTTTGCAGGTGAACCCTGCCCGCTGTCCCCTGTTCTGAAGTTACCTCGCTCCTCAGAATGGCCGAGAACAGCAAATGGATCTTAGTTACGTCCGCTAAGATCATACACAAACTCAGGTAGATTCTTCTTCTAATACTGCCTGAGAAAAAACAACACACTCCGGTGCCGTTTAAAATAACAAACTTTTGATTGAAGAAATAAAAACTAAGTTTAATAACCACAGTCCTCTCACACATCCTATCTATTAGTTAGGTGCAAGAGAATGACTGGGTATGACGTAGAGGGCAGGAGCTATATAGCAGCTCTGCTTGGGTGATCCTCTTGCACTTCCTGTTAGGGAGGAGTTATAATCCCATAAGTAATGGATGACCCGTGGACTGACTACACTTAACAGGAGAAATATATATTATATATATATATATATATATATATATATATATATATTGTGCTGATAATAATTACGTTTGTAAATTGTACATTAAAAGTGCTTAAAAATAAGAAAGTCGTTTGTAAATCAAAACAGGGGGAAAAAGCCAAACATTGAGAAAAGTATATACACAGAACAGTTAAGCATGTGCAATTCAAATGGACAAGAGGTCTGCCCAATGCCCTAAAACAATTACTTCTGGGTATGAAATGCTGAATAGGCAGAAACCTGACTAGAGGCAAAACGTGTCCTGACCATTTCCATGAGAGCTCAGTTTTTTCTGCTTTTTCTTAGAAGTTCTCCAATGTAAATATCAGACAAAGCAGTCTGATGAAACTGACAAGTAGAAATGCATTCATCAGCATCAGGAGCATTTACAGAATAGAGAGCGTATAATTCATCTCACATAAGAGATTTTTTTAAAGGGAAACTACCACTTTAAGATAAAAATGTGAGAAGAGAACATTAAATTACTGGGTCATTTGATTTTTGTAGTCTCACTCAAATGAAGAAGGAATCAGTTGAAAAAGAAAAAGTCAAAATTAAAACGCATTAAATGCATTATTCAAGCATACATTGTTTAAACAATTTTTCAATTTACATCTCTTATAAAATGTGCTTTGTTCTCTTGGTATATTTTGTTGAAGAGTAAACCTAGGTAGGCTTGGGAGCAGCATGGTGATTGGTCGCTGCAAATATATGGTGAGCCAGTCACAAGAAGCATATGTTTTCAGCTAGCTCTCAGTAGTACATTTAACAAAAGGATACAAAAGAACGAAGCAAAATTGATAATAAAAGTACATTTTTAAAAGTTGTTTAAAATTGCATGCTCTGTTAAAGTTTATTAAAATAATAATAACAACAACAACATCTTTTTTTGCATTCAGGCTTAAGAATGTTCTATTTCCATGGCTTATTTAAAACCAACCTTATGTTCTGAATGTGCAGGGCTTGACTTTACAAAATGTGTGGTTTTTGCAAGCAGTTCTGGTTGCAACATACTAAGACTGATGCTTACATACACAGAATTTAAAAATAAAGTGCAGCTCATCACAGTGCTAAGAAAAGACTAGGCAGTAAAACTGTAAAAAAACAAAACAAAACAAAAAAACACATGAAATAAACAAAAAAAAATTAAATTTTTTTTTTTTTTTTTTTTAAGAAAAAAGATTGTTTAATATAAACTATAGTCTGGAGAGAGAAGGAGAGAGACACCTTTACTTGAGAGATCAGAAGCTTCTAACGTGCTCAGCAGGGGCGTACTTTGGCCTAGGCAAACAAGGCACTTGTCCAGGGCGGGGGGCAGCTCTTATTAAATCTCACTACATACACTCAACATATAAACACATTCACTACGCACTCACACATCCACACACACACACTCTTCAACATGAACATTTAGTTTGATAATGCCATAAAAAAAAAAAGTCACGTTACACCCTGACCAAAAAATATTATGACCAAAGAAAGCCTATATCCTGGGGTGTGGGGGCAGCACAAAACCTAAATAGGCCACTGGCACTCAGTGTTAGATTACAGCACACCACATGCAACAGAAGCTACAGACACTTATACAAAAGTGGTGGGCGGAGTCAGCTTCAGTGATCTCCTGCGCGGTGTGTGCTGTAATGTAGCACAGGGGATAAAGTTTGCAGTGCTGGCTTTTTTCCCCCCATTGCATGTCATAGGTTGTCAACCCCAGGTCTAAAGCATGCATACAAGCAGTCTACGTAAAATGTGAGGGTCAAAAACATTCATGCTATATTTTAAAATAGAAACTAAACACATTTAGATTGTAATATAGAATATTTAAATCATGCGTAGTAAAAAAAAAAAAAAAAAAAAAGTGTTGCAATAATACATTCCTTATTTATTTCCCTTGTTTTTGCTGTAAAATCCCCTTTCTTTGGGGTTGTCCTGAATTTCCTAAATATGTCAAAAAGCAAATTCTGTAACCTAGGTTTCCTTTGAAAGGCAGCAAAATGCTCTAGCTAGCTAAATACTAGTTAGTGATTGCAGAGCAGTGGACAGACTCATTTACAGCTAGTCGTAAATAACCACAATTAAGGAAGATAAGATCAACAGTCACCAGAGAGATGTAAGGAATAATAAAACAATGACTAGGTTCTTACTCAATCGTCTAGAAGGGAAGGTTCCAACGGTCTCTTACTGAAAATGTGAAGCTAAAAGGAACCAGTTACGTTTGCATTAAGCTTTTGTTCTGCAAAGATATATATGCATATGCTCCATGCACGCTGAAATGCCACGTGCTAAAAGAACCAGCAGTGTCATGTATTATGTGAGCAATGACTCAATTTGCAGCATCACTGAAGCATTACAGGCCGCTAAAACTCGGCACCCCTCAATACTATGGAGCCCCCGCTTGGTGGCTCGCATACTCCTCATTATAAGTATACCACTATGGCAATAAATTATAAGGTTACCTCTTGGAATGTGGGGGGGATAACCTCCCCAGCGAAGAGGAGTATGATACTTCAACATCTCAACACACTTAGATCTGATATAGCACTGATTCAGGAAACCAGACTGTCTGCCAACGAACATGAGAAACTTAAATCTAGATGGGTGGGTCAAATTCTCTACACACCAACAGAGGGTAGGAAGAGAGGAGTGGCAATCCTGGTTAGGAAAGGGCTACCAATCTCCTTTACAGACACAGAGGTAGACAGCGGAGGCAGGTACTTAATTACAACAATGCATATCCAAACTGCCACCTATATCCTGTGCAATGTCTATGGCCCTAATGCATATTGCCCTGCATTCTGGACCACCTTGCTTGCGAAATTGGCTACTCACAACACTTCACTTTTAATAATTGGAGGAGATTTCAATTTAGCACAAACACTGCCATTGGATAGGTTTAGAGACCCCTCCCTAGGGATTACAACCAATAAAGACATATCCAGATATAAAAGGGAGACTCGACTAATACATACATTCAAGGAAACACTAGGCCTGACTGATGTATAAAGAACACAAAATCCAGACCAGAGGGACTATACCTGCATTTCCAAGTCACATAGTACCTTGTCACGCATTGACATCTTCCTGACCTCGGCTGCACTGTCGCCCCAGATTCACTCACCTACGATAGGTCAGGTCACGATATCGGATCATGCCCCAATACATATAAAATTGCAACCTGTAACGCAGAAACAACCAAGTAAATCCTGGAGATTCCCCTCCCACCTGTATAATAATATAGGCTTTCGTCAGTGTCTTACACAGGCATGGACGCATTATCTATCAGATAATAACCAACATTTAGATAACCTAGACCTCCTATGGCATACCTCTAAAGCAGTCCTGAGGGGTCATATTACTGCCTTCGTAGCACATACTAATAAAATTTCCAGACAGACAGACAGCGATCTCTTGACGCGATTAACAGAGGCATACAATAACTACCTTTCTAAACCTTCCTATATAACGAGACAAACATACTACGATCTAAAAAGAACTAGAGACACCTTTTTAGAGCAACAAGACAGTAGACATACTATCTACAGACAAGGACACTTTTATAGACATGGCAACAAGGCGGGTAAATTACTAGCCAACTTGGTCAAAGCCCACAACCCTAAGTCATTTATTACTGCTATTCGGACGGAATCGGGACTGACAACACAGTCTGAGGAGATCTTGACTGAATTTGTTAAATATTACCAAACTCTGTACTCCCAACAACACATAGATACAGGGAAAAAAAGTGAATTCTGGAGAGATCTTGTAGTCCCTACCCTCACAGACGAACAAAGAGAAAATTTAAATGCCCCAATATCCCAGCAGGAAGTCTCCAAGGGGATTAAGCGATTCAAACTACACAAAACGGCAGGCCCTGATGGGCTGCCAGCAGAGTACTATAAGATTTTGGAGAAAGAGGTTAGCCCCATATTAGCATCCCTATACACGGAATATCTACTACATAATACCCGCCCCAACTGTCGCTTTACTGAAGCTAACATTTGCATCATTCCCAAACCGGACAGAGACCCCACACTCACCCCTTCTTACAGACCTATTTCGTTGCTTAACAGCGACTATAAATTACTGACGACCATACTAGCAAACAGACTGGCAAATGTTCTACCCCTGTTGGTGCACCCAGACCAAACGGGTTTCATTACCGGACGCTCCTCAGTGGTAAATCTAAGAAAGACCCTGGCGGTGTCCGCCCATTATTGGTATGGTACCCACTCAGACACAGACTCTAACTTACCAGATGCTTGCCTTTTGGCGTTAGACGCCGAAAAGGCTTTTGATAGAATTGAGTGGGACCACCTGTACTCCTCCATGACACAGTTTGGCGTCACGGGTGCTTTCTTTAACCTCATCCAAAAGCTATATGCAGCTCCTAAAGCCTCATTGATTATCAATGGAGGGCTATCTACTTCCTTTGCTCTACAAAGGGGAACTCGACAGGGATGCCCCCTGTCGCCCCTCCTCTTCGACTTGGCCATAGAGCCCCTAGCTTGTTACATCCGACAGCACAGTGAGGGATTAGAGATAAACGGAATCAGACAACACCTCTCGCTTTATGCTGACGATCTCCTCTTGTTTGTAGGCAACCCAGAGTTCGGTATACCCAAACTTATCGAAATCATTGACAGTTTCGGATCATTCTCCGGTTACAAAATTAACAGAGATAAATCAGAGTTAACTTGGCTGAAAAACACTACACATAACACGCTATTAAACAGCGGATTCAAAGTGACAGAGGGCACATATAAATACCTGGGCATACAAGTACACGTTGACCCCTCCAAACTATACCCCCTAAACATAGGCAAGATGGTCCAGAACGCTAGAGACACATTACAAGGATGGAGCGGACTTCCACTGTCACTGACTGGTAGAATACATCTTTTTAAAATGATAGCTCTACCCAAGATACTCTACCCCTTACAAATGCTCCCCTTGTTGCTAACTCACAAAGACATTAAAACACTCCAATCTGCTTTAGGCCAATTCGTCTGGCAAGGTAAGAAACAAAGAATAAATAGAACGACTTTGGCCATGCCGTATGAGAAGGGAGGATTACGCCTTCCAAATATTGCCTGGTATAACTGGGCAACACTGACGAAAATAGTACTGGACTGGCTGACTGGAAATGGACAATTTACCACCCCTATTCTAGAGACTAGCATAGCATGTCCGATGCATCTAGCCTTCCTACCACATGCCAGGTTTAACTCTTTACCCCCAAAAATCCAACATCATATACTATTTAGAGACCCACTGAGAGCATGGGCCAAGCTGGGCAAGTTATGGGGCACACAATTTACTGCTAGCAAATTCCTCCCAATCCAGGGTAACCTTTCTTTCTTACCTGGATACACCACTGAAGTATTTCGGGCATGGCAGGAAAAGGGTCTCACCAGAATCGGGCAACTATTTAACCCCCTAACTCTTACGGTTCATCCCTTTCAAGATCTACAAAACACATACTCGCTCCCAAACACACATAGATTTGCATATCTACAGTGTAGGCACTATGTCACACAATTAAAAGCTGATGGTCTCCTACACACAGAAAATAATAATTTGACCGCATTATGCTCACTGGCTAAACAGGGTTCTTATAAGCTGGCAAACACATATAACCTAGTGCTCAGGCATTTTGACACCCTTACCACTCAAAAACCGACATCAAAATGGTCCAGATGTAGAATCATACAGATTGACGGCGAACGGCTTCCAAACAGTTTAACAGAAGTTAGATCCATCACATTATCAGCAAACCTGAGAGAGACGCACATCAAAATTCTGCAACAAGCTTACATTACCCCAGCTCTCAGGGCCAAATGGATCCCGGGAGCACAGGATGTATGTGTTAAATGTAACTATGCGAATCCTGACTGGATTCACCTATTCTGGGACTGTCCTAAGCTACAGTGGTTCTGGGGTAAATTAACCTACTGGTTATCTAAAGTCACAAAAACTCGAGTCTCCCTTTCGGCACAAAGAGTCTTGTTCTTACTTCCAGAACACAATGTCCGCCCCTATGATACTTTTGTTTCTGTGTCTATTTTGACTGCAAAACAAGTGATCCTACAACACTGGGCAGATAGTTCATCCCCACCTTTCCGAAAACTACTTACCAAGATACACACACAGATGCTCATAGAACAAGCGGATGTTAGGGGGAATATTGAACAGAGGATAGCTAAGTACATAAAGAAATGGGAACCTTATCTGCTACATCTGCCTGACACTATCAGGGAACGTGTCCTACATCCATTTAGAGGCAGCGAATTCATCCTGAAGGAAAACCTCAGGGGAAAGTGGTGTTTTTCTAACATAATCACGCAATAGATAGGTACATTCCAACACAATTTGCCTCTTACACCTATTACTCCAGTATATCACGAGGCGGCTGGCGGTCCAGGGGAGCTCCGGGTAAGTAGGGGATACCACAGGCTCTGGTGGTGTATCCCCCCTTTCTTTCTTTATTTTTCTTTGTTTGTTATAGTTTCTTTTTCTTTTTTGATTTCTTTTTCTTTGTTTATTGTTGTTGTTTATTGTAAATATTTAAAGGAAAATGAGGAAAAAGGAGAGGAGAGGAGGCATGAACTTTGATTTCCACGATACCCTGACACAGGACTATTAAGTCACACTCAATGGACTTTCTTTATACGATGCTAAGGTCAGAGTCCTGTATAGGCTGAGATATACTTACTTTCTTTTGTATGTATTGCATTTCAATGCTGTTATTGTTTTTCCTTTCTTTGTGCCTATTTCTCCCTCCTGTGGTATAAATAAAAGTTTAAAAAAAAAAAAAAAACAAAAAAAAAAAACCTCGGCACCCCTATAGCATGTATGCAAACACACACAAAATATCTAAACAATAAATGTGGAGTCCACGGTTAGGGATAAAACAGCACATTTTGGGCTATATTACAAGTGGAGCGCTAATTTATTGAACACCCACAAATGGGCAAATTAATCAGCCATTACAAGTGGCTGTTTATTACTACCGCAAGCTCACGGTAGCAATTAGCGCTTATGAAAATAACCAGTGATCAGATCTCTGGTGAATTTTATAAATGTGCCCCAAATGCCCCCAAACTACAGTGGTGTGTATTGTAATAAAAAATAAAATAACTGCACCAGGCAGTTTTGGGGGGCTAAAGTTGGAGGTGATGGCGGGATCCTTTACATAGCGGTCTATGGGAACTGTGTGTTCCCTGTAAATATATATGTTTATAATCTTATACATATAAAATTTGCTGCCATTGCTGAGCGACTTACCCCCTTTGATGCACTAGTTCTCATGCTGGGTCTCACGGCTTGACAACAAGGCTCCCATTGCTTCCCAGTAATTGCTCTCAACTTGTAAAACCAGCGCACATTAGACTGCGCTGGTATTACTCAGTGGAGCGCAAATATTGCATTCACAAAAGTGATATTTAGCGCTCCACTTGTAATCTGGCCCTTTATAAGATCCTCATACAAAAAGGAACATATAACAGGGGAAATAACTGTTCTACCAAAAAGCAATTAGTTTAAAGGGACAGTGAAATCAAAATTAAACAAAATGACTTGATAGAGCATGACATTTTAAAACAACTTTCCAATTTACTTCTATTAGCAATTTTGCTTAGTTCTCTTGGTATCCATTGGTAAAAAGTAATCCTAGGTAAGCTCAGGAGCGTGCATGTGTCTTTAGCCATCTGACAGCAGCGTTTGCAACAAAGTTTATAGCAGTGTTATACATTATTGCAAACACTGCTGCCATAAAATAGAGATATGCACACTCCTAAGCTCCTATAAGCCTACTAAGGTTTACTCTTCAACAAATTATTCCAAGAGAACAAAGCAAATTTGATAGTATTCGTAAATTGTAAATTTGTAATATTGCATAGTCTATCTGAATCATGAATATTTATTTTTGACTTTACTGTACCTTTAATAAAACAAAGTAATAACATTTGAGGAAAGCAGAGATTCAGAATATCCTTTACAAAACAGCTTAAACAAACAATATCCCAAGTTTAAGTGTGAAATGTAATTCTTAAACATTTACTTTTGTTCTTAAAATATTTACTGACTGGAAAATGTCTCAACGTGTGAATTTCAACACAGAATTAAGGTACTTATCTCCTGAGCTAGCTGGATACCTAATAAACCAGTAGTAGTTCTATATATTATTATAGAAGTATTCCCTCATATACACAGGTTTAATGTGTTTACAAGCAAACTCTATGCATTAGTTATTTTCAGTTCAGTATGTGCATGGTTTATGGGTAAGCATATGTGAACTGTGGATCTTTTCATAAGTTTAAGTTGTTTCAGTCTGAGCGGTTACATTCCTGCTACAGCTTTTTTTTTTTTTTAAATGCCTTGAGACTTGAATCTTCAGTTCAGTTAAAGCAGCAAGGTGTCTATCCAATGTGCAATTTGAACATTTTCTAATTTTAGTGCAGCTTTTCATTTATGATGATATTGAACTGAGAGTCTGCAAAGATGCATGTGATGTATTATATAACACTCTGTAAAGATCTTTCATAGGTATTTGTGTGTACCAAAACCATGCACACAAAAAAACACATTTATATTCTCCAGCTAGCTCAAATGATTCTCAAACATCTGCAGTTGTTTTTTTTCCTAAAGGTTAAACAAGTGCTCTCTAGTGTAAATTCATCCACTTGTAGGGGTCATTTATACTAACAAGGATAAGTTAGTCATTTTTGTCTGGTGAGTACCCACATCTATATATGGCAAGCTAAAATTTGAATTAAAAATACCAGGCAAACAAATCTTCCATATGAATATAAATGTTACATCAACATAACTTGCACATTCAATATAAAATGTTTGAATAACATTTAATTTGAGTTGTGTTTCATCAGCGATGCATAAGTAAGCATCCTAAAAGTCACCATTATCTCTGGACCTAATGCTCAGCTTAAAATCAAATAAAGCCAAAAGTAAAGAACCCTCACAAGATTCATATGTTACACACAAATACCTATGTAGCCATGTCTAAAAGATCCGTACATGATCATATTAAAAAAATCTCTCAAAAACTGCTGAACTGATTTCCTTTAAAATCTTCATGGTTTGTATTTCTTTTAAAAGACAGGAGTGGAATCCAGCACTCAAATCCCCAGTTAATGCATACCTTTGGAGGGTCACTGCAAAGACCCTAGCAATTCACAAAATACAACTTACAAGTCCAGAGACGGTACCCCAGTACTATATATTTTGCCAAAAATCCATAAGGATTTAAAAAACCCACCAGGGAGACCGATAGTGGCTGGGACAGGGTCAGTGTTCATGAATATTGTTATTTTCTTAGATCGTATTCTCAGACCTTTATGTAGAATTAACAAACTCTTTTATTAAAGATACCAGTGATTCTCTAAACAAAATTGGCTCATTGAATTTACAAACACATAAATATATTTTATTCAGCCTTGATGTTGAGAGTCTTTATACATCAGTTGCACACGAGAGTGGCATGGGTGCTGTTAGAAATGTATTCTATAGTGACAACAGGTATACTAAGCTACTTTTTGCAAATTCTTGAAATATTGTACTGTAATTATTTCCTCTTTCAGGATGAGTTTTTTCTCCAAGTACAAGGAACAGCCATGGGTTCCAACGTCGCCCTAAACTATGCGAACATTTTCATGAATATGTTCAAGGAAAATTAGTTTTTTCAAATGTGAATTTTATTCGATATGGTGCCACTTGGTGGCGCTATATCTATGACATTTTTGGATTATGTTTGGGGGACATTGGAACCCTGGTAAGCTTTGTGGATGAATTCAAATCTGTCACAAATTCAATTAAATTTAAATTAACTTGGAGTAAAACTAATCTTGAATTCCTGGACACTAGAGTTATAAAGAATGGCATAACTCTAATGACTGATATCTATAGGAAACCCACAGGTCGTAATAATGTATTATGTAGTGCACATTCTCCCCCTTTAATTAATACCTTACCAAAAAGTCAATTGTTAAGGGTGCGTAGAATAGTAGCTGATGAAGGGGTTGCTGAAAATGGATTAAGAAAAATGGGCGACTGTTTTTAAGAGGCTACCCTCCAATTTTGATTGGGGAAAAAAAAAAACTGTTGTGCAATTACCTAGGGAAACCATTGCTCAATAATTCTGTAAAAAGAAGGATAAGAATAAACGTGTGACTTTTGTATCTGAATATAATGTGCAGAGTAAAGCCATATTGAAAATTGTTAAAAAGCATTGGGGAGTGCTAGCAGCCTGTAACCCCAATATCAGTGAATTTCAATCCCTGTCCATGTCAGCGTATAAGAGAGGCACTAATATAAGAGATAATCTAGTTAAAGCGGACATTAGTTCTATGAAAATAACTAGACAGGGCTATATTACTACTGAAAATAAGGGTAGTTTTCCTTGCTTGGGATGTTCCTGTTGCAGTAATATGGTCAAAGGAGCTCATTTTTATCATCAAGGTACAGGAAAAAAAATATTCGATTAAAGGATACTATACCTGCCATGCCACTTATGTTATATATATGATCAAATGCCTGTGTGGGCGGGCCTATATCAAAGAAACGACACAGTGTATCCGTGACAGGATAACTGAGCATTAAAGTAACATCAGAGCAAATAAAGATTGTGTTCCATTATCTAACCATTTTGCAATGCTTCTCATAATATTAGTCAGTTAAGTTTTCAGATCATAGATCATGAATTCAAACCACGTAGAGGAAGGGATAGAGAATTATTGCTTAAAGGGACAGTCAACACCAGAATTTTTGTTGTTTAAAAAGAAAGATAATCCCTTTATTACCAATTCCCCAGTTTTGCATAACCAACACTGTTATAGAAATACACGTTTTACCTCTGTGATTATCTTGTATCTAAGCCTTTGCAAACTGCCCCCTTATTTCAGTTCTTTTGACAGACTTGCATTTTAGCCAATCAGTGTTCACTCCAGGGTAACTTCACGTGCATGAGCTCAATGTTATCTATATGAAACACTTGAACTAATGCCCTCTAGTGGTCAAAATGCATTCAGATTAGAGGCAGTCTTCAAAGTCTAATAAATTAGCATATGAACCTCCTAGAATTATCTTTCAACTAAGAATACCAATAGAACAAAGCAAAATTGGTGATAAAAGTAAATTGGAAAGTTCTTTAAAATTACATTCCCTATTTAAATCATGAAAGTTTTTTTGGGACTTGACTGTGCCTTAAAGTAAGGTGAATGTTTCTGGATTTATGAGCTCAATACTTTAGAACCAATATATTTGTCAGTTTTTCTGGAAATATGTTATAATTTTTTTTAATTTTTTCCCGCTTTCATCTCAGAGGATGATTATCTAAATTCAGATTTTGAAAATTGCCATCTTAATTTAGCATGTCTATATATGTATTACTATGTATCCAAATGTGAAAATTGTAGAATGTACTAGTAAGGGTTAATATTTTCTAATGTAATGGCGCCCTCTAGTGATACCAGTGTATATAAGGTGAATTGTAACAATAGTTTGTATGGTATGATTAAGGTAACATTACCGAAACGTTGCTAAGTCTTTTTACACTTTTTTTCTGGAATAAATATTCTGCTGATTTAGGCTACCTTCTCTGAACTTGTTTATTTTGTATTCCCTTCCAATCAGGCATAAGAATAGCAGTATTCCAAATGTGATACAGGGGATGTGTATGTCATTGGATAATATAACATTAGAAAGCAATTAATAAAAAGCTGGGCTTGACAAGTTGGTTCAAAATCTAGGAGCCACATCAACCAAAATAATAATAAAAAATAATATACACATATACACACAACATAACTACCAAAAGCACAAAAAAAACTGAAGGTTTAACCTATTGCTAATCAGTAACAGTGATTTTACCACTTTGTAAAAAAGTAAATTTATGCTTACCTGATAAATTGATTTCTTTTACGATACGACGAGTCTACGGATTCATCCTTTACTTGTGGGATATTATCCTCCTGCTAACAGGAAGTGGCAAAGAGCACCACAGAAGAGCTGTCTATATAGCTCCTCCCTTGACTCCACCCCCCAGTCATTCGACCGAAGGTATAGGAAGAAAAAGGAGAAACTAAAAGGTGCAGAGGTGAATGAAGTTTTAAATCAAAAAATATAATCTGTCTTAAATTGACAGGGCGGGCCATGGACTCGTCGTATCATAGAAGAAATCAATTTATCAGGTAAGCATAAATTTACTTTTCTTCTATAAGATACAACAAGTCCACGGAGTCATCCTTTACTTGTGGGATACAATACCAAAGCTACAGGACACGGATGAACGGGAGGGACAAGACAGATACCTAAACAGAAGGCACCACTGCTTGAAGAACTTTTCTCCCCAAAATAGCCTCCGAAGAAGCAAAAGTATCAAATTTGTAAAATTTGTAAAAAGGTATGAAGGGAAGACCAAGTCGCAGCCTTACAAATCTGTTCAACAGAAGCATCGTTTTTAAAAGCCCATGTGGAAGCCACAGCTCTAGTAGAATGAGCTGTAATCCTTTCAGGAGGCTGCTGTTCAGCAGTCTCATATGCCAAACGGATGATGCTTTTCAGCCAAAAAGAAAGAGAGAGGTAGCCATAGCTTTTTGACCTCTACGCTTTCCAGAATAGACAACAAACAAAGAAGATGTTTGACGGAAATCCTTAGTCGCTTGCAAGTAAAACTTCAAGGCACGAACCACGTCCAAGTTATGTAACAGACGCTCCTTCTTAGAAGAAGGGTTAGGACACAGAGAAGGAACAACAATTTCCTGATTAATATTTTTATTAGAAACAACCTTAGGAAGAAATCCAGGTTTGGTACGCAAAACCACCTTATCAGAATGGAATATAAGATAAGACGAGTCACATTGTAATGCAGATAGCTCAGAAACTCTCCGAGCAGAAGAGATAGCAACTAAAAACAGAACTTTCCAAGATAGAAGTTTAATATCTACGGAATGCATAGGTTCAAACTGAACCCCTTGAAGAACTAAATTCAAACTCCATGGCGGAGCAACAGGTTTAAACACAGGCTTAATTCTAACCAAAGCCTGACTAAACGACTGAACGTCTGGGACATCTGCCAGACACTTGTGCAGTAAGATTGACAAAGCAGAAATCTGTCCCTTTAAGGAACTAGCTGATAACCCCTTCTCCAATCCTTCTTGGAGAAAGGACAAAATCCTAGGAATCCTGATCTTACTCCATGAGTAGCCTTTGGATTCGCACCAATAAAGATATTTACGCCATATCTTACGATAAATTTTCCTAGTGACAGGCTTTCGAGCCTGACTCAAGGTATCTATGACCGACTCAGACAATCCCCGCTTAGATAAAATCAAGCCTTCAATCTCCAGGCAGTCAGCCGCAGAGAAACTAGATTTGGATGTTGGAACGGACCCTGAATGAGAAGGTCCTGTCTCAGTGGCAGTTTCCATGGTGGCAGAGATGACATTTCCACCAGAGCTGCATACCAAGTCCTGCGTGGCCACGCAGGTGCTATCAAAATTACCGAAGCCCTCTCCTGTTTGATTCTGGCAATCAGACGAGGAAGGAGAGGAAAAGGAGGAAACACATAAGCCAGGTTGAACAACCACTGTACTGCTAGAGCATCTATCAGTACTGCTTGAGGATCCCTTGATCTGGACCCGTAACAAGGAAGTTTAGCATTCACAAGATGCCATCAGATCCAAATCTGGTGTGCCCCATTGATGAATCAATTATGCAAACACCTCCGGATGGAGCTCCCACTCCCCCGGATGAAAAGTCTGACGACTGAGAAAATCCGCTTCCCAGTTCTCCACTCCTGGGATATAGATTGCTGATAGATGGCAAGAGTGAGTCTCTGCCCATCGAATGATTTTGAAAACCTTTATCATCATTAGAGAACTCTTTGTTCCCCCTTGATGATTGATATATGCTACAGTCGTGATATTGTCCGACTGGAATCTTATGAATTTGGCCGAAGCCAGCTGAGGCCACGCCTGAAGCGCGTTGAATATTGCTCTCATTTCTAGAATATTTATTGGAAGGAGAGCCTCCTCCTGAGTCCACACACCCTGCGCCTTCAGGGAATTCCAAACTGCACCCCAGCCCAAGAGGCTGGCGTCCGTCGTCACTATGACCCATGCTGGCCTGCGGAAACACATTCCTTGGGACAGATGATCCTGTGTCAACCACCAAAGAAGAGAGTCTCTGGTCTCTTGATCCAGATTTATCTGAGGAGATAAAATTTGCATAATCCTTATTCCACTGTCTGAGCATGCATAGTTGCAGTGGTCTGCAAGCGAGCAAACGGAACTATGTCCATTGCCGCTACCATTAGTCCGATTACCTCCATACACTGAGCCACTGACGGCCGAGGAATGGAATGAAGTGCTCGGCAAGTGGTTAAGATCTTTGATTTTCTGACCTCCGTCAGAAAAGTTTTTCATGTCTATCAGAGTTCCTAGGAATGGAACTCTTGTAAGAGGGACAAGTGAACTCTTCTTTATGTTCACCTTCCACCCGGGAGATCTTAGAAGCGCCAACACGATGTCCGTGTGAGATTTGGCTAGCTGGTAAGTTGACGCCTGAATCAAGATATCGTCCAGATAGGGCGCCACCAGAAGTGACCCTAGCACCTTTGTGAAAATTCTGGGAGCTGTGGCCTACCCGAACGGAAGGGCCACAAACTGGTAATGCTTGTCCAGGAAGGCAAACCTGAGGAACTGGTGATGATCTTTGTGGATAGGAATGTGAAGATACGCATCCTTCAAATCCACGGTGGTCATATATTGACCCTCCTGGATCATTGTCCGAATGGTCTCCATCTTGAAGGATGGGAAATTTGTTAAGAATTTTGAGATCTAAAATTGGTCTGAAGGTTCCCTCTTTTTTGGGAACCACTAACAGATTGGAGTGAAACCCCTGCCCCTGTTCTGCTTTTGGAACTGTGCAGATTACACCCATAGTATATAGGTCTTCTACACAGCGTAAGAACGCCTCTCTTTTTGTCTGGTTTACAGACAACCGTGAAAGATGAAATCTCCCCCTTGGAGGAGAATCTTTGAATTCCAGAAGATACCCCTGGGTCACTATTTCTAAAGCCCAGGAATCCTGAACGTCTCTTGCCTAAGCCTGAGCGAAGAGAGAAAGTCTGCCCCCTACTAGATCCGGTCCCGGATCGGGGGCTTCCCCTTCATGCTGTCTTGGTAGCAGCAGCGGGCTTCTTGGTCCGTTTACCTTTATTCCAGGTCTGGTTAGGTCTCCAGACTGACTTGGATTGAGTAAAATTCCCCTCCTGCTTTGTGGCAGGGGAGGGGGTAGAGGGACCACCTTTGAAGTTTCGAAAGAAACGAAAATTATTTTGTTTGGCCCTCATTCTATTTGTCTTATCCTGAGAAAGGGCATGGCCTTTTCCTCCAGTGATGTCGGAAATGATCTCCTTCAGTTCAGGCCCGAATAGGGTCTTACCTTTGAACGGAATAGCTAATAGCTTAGATTTTGATGACACATCAGCAGACCAGGACTTAAGCCATAACGCTCTACGCGCTAAAATGGCAAAACCCGAATTCTTTGCCGCTAATTTAGCCATTTGAAAAGTGGCATCTGTAATAAAAGAATTAGCTAGCTTGAGAGCCTTAATTCTATCTAAAATATCTAATGGGGTCTCAACCTTAAGAGACTTCTCTAGAGCCTTGAACCAAAAAGCAGCTGCAGTAGTTACAGGAACAATGCACGCTATAGGTTGTAGAAGAAAACCCTGATGAATAAACAATTTCTTTAGAAGACCCTCTAATTTTTTATCCATAGGATCTTTGAAAGCACAACTGTGCTCAATAGGTATAGTTGTACGCTTAGCCAGGGTAGAAATAGCTCCCTCCACCTTAGGGACCGTCTGCCACGAATCCCGAATGGTGTCAGATATGGGAAACATTTTCTTAAAAGTAGGAGGGGAAGAGAACGGAATGCCTGGTCTATCCCATTCCTTAGTAACAATGTCCGAAATCCTCTTAGGGACTGGAAAAACATTAGTGTAAGTAGGGACCTCTAGATATCTATCTATTTTACACAATTTCTCTGGAGGAATTACAATAGGGTCACAATCATCCAGAGTCGCTAAAACCTCCCTGAGCAACAAACGGAGGTGTTCAAGCTTAAACTTAAAGGCTGTCATATCTGAGTCTGTTTGAGGGAACATCTTTCATGAATCAGAAAGCTCTCCCTCAGACAGCAATTCCCCCACCCCCAATTCAGAACATTGTGAGGGTACATCAGAGATGGCCAATAAAGCGTCAGAAGGGCTCAGCATTTACTCTAATACCGGACCTACTGCGCTTCCCCTGCAAACCAGGCAGTTTAGATAATACCTCTGTGAGGGTAGTAGACATAACTGCGGCCATATCTTGCAGGGTGAAAGAATTGGATGCACTCGAAGTACTTGGCGTCGCTTGGGCAAGTACTTGGCGTCGCTTGGGCGGGCGTTAAATGTTCTGACTCTTGGGGAGAAGTAGATGGCATAACCTGATTCTCTTCTGACTGAGAATCATCCTGAGACATACTTTTATCAGCTAAAATATGTTCTTTGCAATGTAAGGCCCTTTCAGTGCATGAGGGACACATTTTAAGTGGGGGTTCCACAATGGCTTCTAAACACATGGAACATTGGCTTTCCTCAATGTCAGACATGTTAAACAGGCTAGTAATGACCACAAACAGGCTTGAAAACACTTTATTTAGTGAAAAAAATAACAATCTGAAAAAAACGGTACTGCGCTGTTAAGAGAGAGAAAAAAAAAAAAAAAAAAAGCATACAATTTTTCCAAAACTGCTTTAAAACGATAAAATTATCCCAATTTTATGATAAAAGCATCCCAACTTGTCAGCTAAGTTTGCCCCACAAGGAAAGGAATACTTAACCCTTACCAAAAAAAGTTAAGCTATAAAACATTAATTTAAAGTAATAACACCCCCTGCACCTCGCCACAGCCCTGCTGTGGCGCCTACCTGCCCTCAGGGGTCTGTAAAATCGGATTAAACCTTTGATTAGGCCCAATACTGCTCTAAAAGGCCTACCGGAGTTGGAGCTTGTCTGGGAAAAACAACTGCGCAACTGAGGCGCGAAAATAGGCCCCGTCCATCTCACTCGATGTCTCACAGCCCAAAATAACCGCACCAGAGCGGTCTAAAACCTAACCATGTGGGTTCATATACCCATAAATGAATCCATGTGTACCCTCTATACTTAAAGTATAAAAAACGTTATCTGTAACTCCCAGTCATGAAAACGTTTGCCCACAAACATCATAACATCAGTGTCAACCATTTTTAATAGCCCAATATGCAAGTCCAGTAATACCCCTCTGTATACTTTAGGATTACTGCTTACCCTTTCCCTCATGGGGATACTGTCAGCCAATTCTGAAATAACAGTCTCTCCAGAAAAAAAAAATGACTGAACATACCTCAATGCTTATAGCATGAAAAACGTTCCTCACACTGAAGTTTAAGTACTCCTCAGCCATTCTGTGGGAACTACTCTGGATCTTCATAACAACTGCTATCATCATCAGCCTCCAGGCAGAAGTCTTCATCCATCTGCTGCCTGGGAGAAAATAGCACACACCGGTACCATTTAAAATAAAAAAAAACTCTTGCACTTTACTCTTCCTATTACTTAGAGAAGGCAAAGAGAATGACTGGGGGTGGAGTCAAGGGAGGAGCTATATAGACAGCTCTGCTGTGGTGCTCTTTGCCACTTCCTGTTAGCAGTAGGATAATATCCCACAAGTAAAGGATGAATCCGTGGAGTTGTCGTATCTTATAGAAGAAATAAAACACAATGATTCCCGTTGATTGCCTGGTGAAGAAAGCAAAGCAATCACAGGATAAAATCACTGCAGCATCAATATAACTATTTTAGCATGTCTTGGGTCCAGTCACCCATGTTCGGTACATTGCCTCTGGCATTTAGCACTACACACTTGGAACTAAAGAACTAGGAAGGCATTAATAAGCCTGGTAGCATGTAAGTACCAAGTGGCTGTGCCATCTCACACCATTAGAGAAGGATAAGGCACCTTTTACCAGCAACAGTGGCAGAGTTAAACCAGAGAACCTGGTTAAAAATAAAAATTTATTAGGATAAATCATAATTTGTAGCTATGAGCATATAAAAATGTTGACATTAGTCTGTTAAAGAGGACACATTAAAATATATTAGAATAGACCTGTGGAAAGTGTCTCTATGCGCCAGTAAGTATTACTAGGTAATACACAACTGATATTTTATACTTCCAAAATCTATTACTTGCAACAACAACAAAAATATTTTCATTGTGTTTCTTTCAATTGTACAACATCTTTTTATTGTAAATGTTCTTTTTAGGTAATTTTACTCTCACGGTTTAATAACCCTGTTCACTTAGTCTTGTCAAAGAACCGCTAAATACAGTAGAACTGAATAATTGACAAACGCACAATAAAAAGACAATGCAAATTTACATGGGCACTTTCATTAAACTTTACAATGACGCTTATTTTTTTTTAAAATACCTACTTTTGCGTTATGGTAAACGCAGCTTCTCCGCCTGCAGCTCCTACTTTCCTTAGAAGATTGATGATGAATCCGGCTTCTTCCAATCGTTGTGTGCCCCCTTTGGCGTCCAGCTCGTGAGGCCCACAACGATTGGAGGAAGCCAGATCGTCATCGATATGCTAATGAAAGCAGGAGATGCGGGAGGAGGATTGGCGTTATGTTTACCATAACGCAAAGGTACGTATTTTAAAAAATAAGTGTCTTTGTAAAGGTTAATGAATGAAAGTGCCCCAGTTTTTAAGATTAAACTAAGGTAAACTACCACTTTAACCCTTTCATCAAAGGGCTAAAGTGCCTACATTGGAACAACTGTTCCGATGTAGACAAATTGAAACCACACGATTGTGAGATTTCAATTATTGGATCGCGTCTGGGGGCATCCCTACAACCCTAGGAACGCCCTCTAGACCGCAATCAAATCCTGGAAGCACAGAAAGCTTCAGGACAGCCGTTAGCTATGACGTTCTATTCCATCATAGCAGCTTTAAAGCCCAGTGTAATTATGACGGAATAGAACGGCATAAGGGCATTAAAAGGTTAAGATAAAAATGTGAGTAGGGTTAATGTAAGTAGGATTGATTTTTGCAGTCTCACCTCTGTAAGACTGGTTCAGCACAAAAACACACAATTTATGCTTAACTGCCAAATTCATTTAAATTTCATGGTGGTGAAAAGCCCAACAAGCAACTGAAGTTATAGAATGAGCAGACAAAATAAGTGTAAAGTTTTAGTGTCTATAAAACAACGGAAGCTGCCATGTTGCAACTTAGGTTACCTTATGTGCTGTGGCCAATTAGGGACAGATATAAATAAATCACTAGAGAGTGTGCACGCTGAGTGGAATAGAACCGTGTTCTGCACTTCCATTTCCAACAGGAAATGAAAAGCTCATAATCTCAGAATGGAATTACAGGAAAAGGAGACAAAATAAATACTTTAAGCATATTGTAGAGCTTTTTTATATATACAGTTAATCATTTTATATTACCATCTCAAAGTGTTTAATGTCCCTTTAAGGTGGCATTCCAACCAAAATTAGAATCCACATGGATGCATTTCAGTTTTGAATAGAAGCATTTTTGTAATATACATGTATTAGCAAAAATGCTTCTAATAAAAGCTATAGCTCTTTCAAATGTGTATCTAAGTATGCACAGTGAACCAGCATTTTAAACACAGCACTTGCCTAGAGAGCCTAAGGTGCTTGTACCATCTGGTAATGACTCAATTTGTTAATTGCTGACATGATACACAGAGCCCCACTCTGAGCAGCTGCAGTATTTAAAAAGGACATGAAACACAATTTTTTTTCTTTCATGATTCAGATAGAGAATACAATATTAAACATTCCAATTTACTACTTTTATTTAATTTGCTTCATTGTTCAGAAATCCTTTGTTGAAGAAATATCACATCACATGGGTGAGCCAATCATAGGAGGCATCATTCAGCAGCTACTAAGCCTATTTAGATATGTTTTTCAACAAAGGATACCAAGAGAACAACGCAAATTAGATTATCAAAAGTAAAT
Organism: Bombina bombina; assembly: GCF_027579735.1. Classification (NCBI taxonomy): domain Eukaryota; kingdom Metazoa; phylum Chordata; class Amphibia; order Anura; family Bombinatoridae; genus Bombina; species Bombina bombina. The sequence continues at coordinate 256,165,977 of NC_069501.1, read as the reverse complement.
TGGAAAGTGGTTTAAAATGGCATGCTCTTTCTAAATCATGAAAGAAAGAAAATGTGAGTTGCATGTCCCTTTAAAATGCTAGTGCACTGAGAATATCTAGCAGAGAAAAACGTTTATACCAATAACAGTGGTATTTTTTTGCCAATACATTTTCAAATATGTAATTCATCTATGTGCATTTAAATTTTGACCGGATTTGGTACAACTATTAATATAAGAGATTAAAAAAAAAAAAAAAAAAAAAGAAGATCTGAACAAATGTCATTATGAATGACTGATAACTGGCAGCTTAAGAGTAACAGGCCCTCATGAAAGCAGTCTCTTGAGCAGCTGCTTATGACAGAAGAGAGATCTGTCTGCCAATCAGGTCATGAATATTCAAATAAGAAGAAGGGCATGATTCAAAAATGAAGGCTATAAAATCTGCAGCTGCCATATAAAAAGAATCACAGAGCTAATACATTTAATATAAAGTGCTGGGCAGCAAGGCCTGGGATAGCTAAACCAGTGAAACAAAGAAATACTTAAATTTAACGGACTACTAGAGATAATGCTATTTAAAGCATTATCAGAACAATATAAAAATCAACCCACCTGTGAATCAGTGATAAGGCCAATTTGCTTTGCAATGCTAATGTGCATATCTCTTCGTTGAAACTAAGGGGCAATTATGCATGTAATCATGACAACTTGGTCACAATAATAACAGTAATCACTGTCACAGCAACCTATAATGATTCAAATAGAAAATCTCCACTTACAAAGGACAATTTGTCATAATGCATCAAAGCCGATTTCTACAATTCTTGATGTACATTCTTCTGAGTGTGCATCTCAACACCACTGGCAATGGCAACACCAGGTCAGAATGATATTAAAATGCTCACTGGCTTCTGTGTTTCAGCCAATACTAAAATCTAAACAGATATATATGCAGTTACCGATAAAATAATTTTCTTCATGCCAATTAGAACTATATAATTACTGGTGGTTAGATCACTAGTGAATTATGTAGTAGAGCCTGCCAGTATTCTGATGAGGTGGGTACTCTATATAAACTCTTCTTCCTGCTTGGATTAAAAGGACCATTAAACACTGTAGAATAGCATTATCAATAAATGCAAATTGAGTTGCATTTTCATTCCCATGGCATCATGTGACAGTCATCAGCCAATCACAAAATGCATTTACATATGTTCTGTGAAGCCTTGCACATGATCAGTTGGAGCTAGTTCCTCAAAATGTGCACATTTAGATAATAAAAGTAAATTGGAAAGTTATTTAAAATTTGCATGCTCTATCTTAATCTTGAAAGTTTCATTTTGACTTGAGTGTCCCTTTAACCAGCTGCCAAACAAGAACCAATTAGAAATGGGTGGAGAATGTGGGTTGACCCTGAAAGACAACTCAAAAGCATAGAAAAAAAGTAGTGCAAAGCAAGGGGGAGTCCATATGGATATACTTAAGTTTTCATCCCAGAGAAAAGTCAGCACTGGTGGGTCAGTTCTTAAAAGGACAGTCAACAAACATTTTTATTGTTTAAAAAGATTGATAATCTCTTTATTACTCATTCTCCAGTTTTGCACAGCAAATATGGTTATATTAATATACTTTTAAACTTGGTAATTACCTTGTATCTAAGCCTGTTTTGACAGCCCTCTGATCATATGACTTCATTTATTATCTTTCATTATCTTTTTAACAATAACCATTTTAGAGTTCATTGTCCCTTTAAGCTTGACCATAAAAAAGCAACCACCAAGGGAAACAATCACATGACGTAAGAGATGTCTATTTAATTGTGACAGCAGTGGTTAAGTTAAGAGTATCTGCAGGGTTGCTACGTATTTAGGATCCAGTTACTGATTGTATGTCATGCTTTTAAAGAAGATAAAATAAACCTGTGGTATTATTATTATTATTATTATTATAAGTCTGCTTGCCTGGATAATTATTTGTAGGAATGTATTTGTCCAGTTTTGGAGTGTGGATGCTTCTCTATTCAATGTTACATTGACTTGTGTTTGAGAGGAAGAAACTGCCTCCAGCAGTTTCTCGGGTAGATTTAGGGACAGAATCAGACTGCTCCATTATAGCATATGACAAAGCAATGCAATAAACACTATAACCCCCTTAAAAAGTTCTTGAGGAATGGAAATAACTTATCCCCTCCTAAGTATATTCCTAAGCAGCTTTTTAAATAAACTCACAGGTACAATGTCAAACTGCAAAACAAAGCAGATTGATGTTAACAGTACATTTGAAGGGCAGATAACTCATCAGCATGAAGACAATGCATGCAGAAAAACAGTTAAAGGGATTTAGTGCCCCAAAACCAGACGTGAAATTCAAACTAAGCGCCCAAAAAAGTTGACGCCGGAAAAACAGCAAGGGAAATGATGTAAAGGATTCTGTCCATGGGCTATATATATTAACAAGTTTATATATAAACTAAAAAGTGCCCATTACATAGCTATTGAGGGTCTAAATGTTAATACATGATACTTGCCAATAGACACTCGGTAACTAGCAAACAAGTAGCAGACAGCCAAACCAGTACTGAAACATATCAGCAGAGGTTATGGAATAGGAATATATTGTAGATCTATAGAGGGAGGCAAAAAGACAAGTTCCTGCAACCAATTATGGAAGGTTTATGGAAAATTTCCCATGAGGTGAAAAACAAACAAACCCACAAACCATACCCCATATACATCCCTCTGACAAGCACTGTACTTTGAGGGAAAACCAGCTTCTATAAAGATTGAAAAGCCCTTTCTCTACAGGGAGTGCAGAATTATTAGGCAAATGAGTATTTTGACCACATCATCCTCTTTATGCATATTGTCTTACTCCAAGCTGTATAGGCTCGAAAGCCTACTACCAATTAAGCATATTAGGTGATGTGCATCTCTGTAATGAGAAGGGGTGTGGTCTAATGACATCAACACCCTATATCAGGTGTGCATAATTATTAGGCAACTTCCTTTCCTTTGGCAAAATGGGTCAAAAGAAGGACTTGACAGGCTCAGAAAAGTCAAAAATAGTGAGATATCTTGCAGAGGGATGCAGCACTCTTAAAATTGCAAAGCTTCTGAAGCGTGATCATCGAACAATCAAGCGTTTCATTCAAAATAGTCAACAGGGTCGCAAGAAGCGTGTGGAAAAACCAAGGCGCAAAATAACTGCCCATGAACTGAGAAAAGTCAAGCGTGCAGCTGCCAAGATGCCACTTGCCACCAGTTTGGCCATATTTCAGAGCTGCAACATCACTGGAGTGCCCAAAAGCACAAGGTGTGCAATACTCAGAGACATGGCCAAGGTAAGAAAGGCTGAAAGACGACCACCACTGAACAAGACACACAAGCTGAAACGTCAAGACTGGGCCAAGAAATATCTCAAGACTGATTATTCTAAGGTTTTATGGACTGATGAAATGAGAGTGAGTCTTGATGGGCCAGATGGATGGGCCCGTGGCTGGATTGGTAAAGGGCAGAGAGCTCCAGTCCGACTCAGACGCCATCAAGGTGGAGGTGGAGTACTGGTTTGGGCTGGTATCATCAAAGATGAGCTTGTGGGGCCTTTTCGGGTTGAGGATGGAGTCAAGCTCAACTCCCAGTCCTACTGCCAGTTTCTGGAAGACACCTTCTTCAAGCAGTGGTACAGGAAGAAGTCTGCATCCTTCAAGAAAAACATGATTTTCATGCAGGACAATGCTCCATCACACGCGTCCAAGTACTCCACAGCGTGGCTGGCAAGAAAGGGTATAAAAGAAGAAAATCTAATGACATGGCCTCCTTGTTCACCTGATCTGAACCCCATTGAGAACCTGTGGTCCATCATCAAATGTGAGATTTACAAGGAGGGAAAACAGTACACCTCTCTGAACAGTGTCTGGGAAGCTGTGGTTGCTGCTGCACGCAATGTTGATGGTGAACAGATCAAAACACTGACAGAATCCATGGATGGCAGGCTTTTGAGTGTCCTTGCAAAGAAATGTGGCTATATTGGTCACTGATTTGTTTTTGTTTTGTTTTTGAATGTCAGAAATGTATATTTGTGAATGTTGAGATGTTATATTGGTTTCACTGGTAAAAATAAATAATTGAAATGGGTATATATTTGTTTTTTGTTAAGTTGCCTAATAATTATGCAAAGTAATAGTCACCTGCACACACAGATAGCCCCCTAAAATAGCTATAACTAAAAACAAACTAAAAACTACTTCCAAAACTATTCAGCTTTGATATTAATGAGTTTTTTGGGTTCATTGAGAACATGGTTGTTCAATAATAAAATTAATCCTCAAAAATTCAACTTGCCTAATAATTCTGCACTCCCTGTAAAGATTCAAATGCACATCTTCATTCTTCAACTACCTTCAGCGGAGGTCAAGTAAAGACTGAGGTATGTGTGCAGGGCTTTATAGGGCTCTTGGGGTTGGGGACTCAGCCTCCTTCTAGTGGTAGAGACTAGTAAACCATATAGTGTTTGCCCCAGGACCTTTTTAGAAGGTGCATTACACAGCTGATTTTACCGACCACCCAGCTAAAATTTGAACCAATATTAAGCTAAAATTACAAAAATTTCTCACCACCAGGGACTAGATGTATAGTTGCTCGCTGTTTTCACTGGCTGTGATATAACTTTGCACGATTGCCTGTTCAAATAGTTTTTACTTGCATTACCGAATAAAAGCTAATATTTACTTTTTACCTACTCAGCTCATTTCTGACAGCTGGTTATTTCACCATTTGGTGGTGAGAAATGTTGTACTTATCCTCAATTTTTACTGAGTGTATTGGGCTACATCCGTTACCAGTTTGTCTTTACACGCTCACAATTACTGCCTGCTGCATTGGAAACTGAACGGCATACCTTCCTGTATACACAGGGCTGCTTTACAAAGTATACTTACTTGTGGATACCAAAAGGATATAAATCTCAAACGCAACAAAAAAAAGGATTACCTGGGAGCTTCATGACAAGTGTACCTGGACACTATACAAGCAGCACTGATATATATCGGACATGGTGAGTGAGCATTTTCTTTTTATTGTGCTTAAATTGTTGTTGTGACTTACTTATAGCACAATTATAGTGTAGACTAGTTGTCACTACTTTAGCGTCCTTCAGCACAGAACTAAGCAGCAGTATTAACCTTGACACACATCATATACGTGATACAATTAACCATACTGCCTCTACAAGTGAAAGACTCAATTATTGCACAATACCTACAGTCCTATACATTTTACTTAAAAAAGTTTGCAGGACTGTACATCAGAATTGTTTTTCAATAAAAAGTGTTAAGCTAAAATTAGCCAATATTAAAAATGTTAAATTTGTATTATACAAATTATTTATTTGTGCTTTGGATAGCAGTAAATTATGTAATATCAGAAAATATTACACTGCCCCCACCCTGCTACTTCATAATGCCACCAGGCTTGCAAAAGTTTTTGTGGAGACAAAAAAAAAGAAGGAATGAGGGAAGGAAGGAAGGAAGGAGGGAGGGAGGGAAGGAAGGAGGGTCTAATGGTGCGGTCTTGCGGTAAGACCCACACTATTACAACCAGACAAAACCTTAATGACCAGAGACGTACCGGGTACGTCACGGTCGTTAAGGGGTTAACATACTAAGCGGGTTTGCCCATTTTGTGAACACATTAACACCTTGTTTGCTGCAGTTTTTCAATGGTCAAACTCTACCCACCACTTACCAATACAATCTTCAAACTGAGTAAACAAGAATAGCAAAAAGATTAATTGTTCTGCAGTCCAATCGTAACTCTGCTAAGGCCAATTAGGAACAGATATGCATCGGGGTTAGGCTTCTGAAGCCTGAAGTGTGCAATTCACAGAATTGGAAAACCCACAGACTTAAACAGGGAAAGGGGGCAAATACAATTTTTTTAAAAAGTGTGTCGCAATTTTGTTTTACTATGCATAATTAAACTATATATTAAATATTTTCATGCCTTTTTACCCCCATGCATAGTTAAGTCAGCTCCAGTGCAGAAATTTACTACTGGGAGAGACCTGATTTAAAACACCTAATAAGCCAATGACAAAAGGCATGTGCTTTGCCACCATTCAGAAGTCAACTCCCCAGTAATGCAGTGCTGCTCCTGAGCCTACCTAGGTATGCGTTCAACAAATGATGCACAGAGAAGTTAATAAGACATTCATTGAAAACTTACTTCTTTCACGCCCCTTTAAAAGATGGAATAAAAAAATGTGTACAATGTCCCTTTAACAACGGTCTCTAACAGGATGTGGTTTTCATGCATGCCAAGCTCTACAATCCTGGGAAATCTTGTACACACCTGTGCTACATGTTTCGTTAATGACAAAAATTATGCAGAAAGCTTCAAAACCAAGATGAACAAAAACTGGCATTGTAACCACTAGTGTTTCTTTCAAACATGGGTGAGGCAGCCTACACAGGTGCTTTTTTAAGGAACTGCCAAGTACAACTATTTTATAGAAACCCTTATAAAAGTATACACCCACATAAAGTTTTCTATTTCTTCTAGTTATGCTTTGATGAATTAAAAAGGAAGCGACCAATAAAAATAATAAAAAGTCATTGTAAAGAATCTTGCAAGCAGTTTTCCACAGATTTTATGATAACCTTTTGTTCTTCTTATATGGCTTTTGAAGTTCATCTCCAAAGAAAGGAGGATAGAAAATGTGAATATTCAAACATCTGGGAGTTAAAGGATCACAAAACTTTGAATTTGTATCCGTAATTACATTAACAGATCTCAATCAGGAACGTTTATATATAATAACTAACCTACTTATACACAAAAACGAAGTTTATAAATCTAATAATAATTATATTTTATTTTTCGATTCTGACCTACCTGAAGCCAAACCCCCTATTATGGGCCGTCCACTCACAAAACTATTCTCCAATCAAAATTTGTTTTTGCGCATATCATTTGAAGCCGATGTCATCATCATGCGCACGCGCACTTGGTTACTGACATTCGCGCATGCGCATATTATACTGGTGATATCAGAAGATTCAGAGCGTCTGCTGTTTAGCCGTATTCGATGATGAGGTCATACAATCGCGCATGTGCATTGTGACTTAATTCCGACATTTTGATAACTCAGGTTATCATGGATGATTGTTGCATGTAAATGAAGATTGGAGCTGTGGGTTTGGAATTCAATAAATTCTTAGAGCAGAATATCTCAATAACGGTAAAAGTATGAAACACAAACCGGATTACAAATATAATTGATACACATTGATTTAGCGATTCAAGATAACTTTATAGCAACGTTTAGTATCCCTTTAAATTTATGTATACAGTAAATTAGGTCCAACATATTAAAAATGTTTGCTTCAATAAGTTAAGGGACATGAAACCCACCCAAAAATATTTTATGATTCAGATAGAAGTAAATGGAAAGTTGTTTAAAATTGTATTCTCTATTATCTAATTTGCTTCATTCTTTAGATATCCTTTGTTGAAGAAATAGCAATGCACATGGGTAAGTCAATCACACGAGGCATCTATGTGCAGCCACCAATCAGCAGCTACTGAGACTATTTTAGATATGCTTTTCAACAAAACATGACAGGACACTGAAGCAAATTAGATAATAGAAGTAAATTAGAAAGTTGTTTAAATTTGCATGCTCTTCCTAAATCATGAAGAAAAAAAAATTGGTGTTTCATGTCCCTTTAACCCCTTAATGACCACAGCACTTTTACATTTTCTGTCCGTTTGGGACCAAGGCTATTTTTAAATTTTTGCGGTGTTTGTGTTTAGCTGTAATTTTCCTCTTACTCATTTACTGTACCCACACATATTATATACCGTTTTTCTCGCCACTAAATGGACTTTCTAAAGATACCATTATTTTCATCATATCTTATAATTTACTATAAAAAAAATTATAAAATATGAGGAAAAATTGAAAAAAAAACACACTTTTTCTAACTTTGACACCCAAAATCTGTTACATATCTACAACCACCAAAAAACACCCATGCTAAATAGTTTCTAAATTTTGTCCTGAGTTTAGAAATACCCAATGTTTACATGTTCTTTGCTTTTTGTTGCAAGTTATAGGGCCATAAATACAAGTAGCACTTTGCTATTTCCAAACCACTTTTTTCCAAAATTAGCGCTAGTTACATTAGAACACTAATATCTTTCAGGAATCCCTGAATATCCATTGACATGTACCGTATATATTTTTTTTTAGTAGACATCCCAAAGTATTGATCTATGCCAATTTTGGTATATTTCATGCCACCATTTCACCGCCAAATGTGATCAAATACAAAAAATAGTTCACTTTTTCACAAATTTTTTCACAAACTCGGTTTCTCACTGAAATTATTTACAAACAACTTGTGCAATTATGGCATAAATGGTTGTAAATTCTTCTCTGGGATCCCCTTTGTACTGAAATAGCAGACATATATGGCTTTGGCATTGCTTTTTGGTAATTAGAAGGCCGCTAAATGCCACTGCGCACCACAAGTGTATTATGCCCAGCAGTTAAGGGGTTAATTAGGGAGCTTTTAGGGAGCTTGTAGGGTCTGCCAGTACTAAAATAAAAGGGTTTTATAAAAAAAAAAAAAAATTTTTTTTAGCATATTTACATATGCTACTGTGTAGGATCCCCCTTAGCCCCCTACCTCCCTGATCCCCCCAAAACCGCTCTCTAACCCTCCCCTCTGCCTCATTGGGGGCCATCTTGGGTACTGGCAGCTGTCTGCCAGTACCCAGTTTGCAAAAAAAAAGTGCTTTATTTTTGTTTGTTTGGTTTTTTTCTGTAGTATAGCTTCCCCCCCACACAGACAAACCCCCACCACCTTGCTGATCGTTTTTTTTTAAAACTTTTTAGCCATTTTTTAACGTTTGATTAACATTTTTTATTAATGCCTTTTTTGTAGCGTAGCGGTTCCCACCCGCTCCCTCCCCGTGCACGCGCGCGCATCCGTGTGCGCCCCCGGCCATCCCCGCCCACGATCCCGCCCCTCCCCGATCTCCGGTGCAGAGAGGGCCACAGAGTGGCTCTCTCTGCACCGGATGGCTTAAAAAGGTTATTGCAGGATGCCTCCATATCGAGGCATCACTGCAATAACCGGAAAGCAGCTGGAAGCGAGCGGGATCGCTTCCAGCTGCTTTCCACACCGAGGACGTGCAGGGTACGTTCTCAGGCGTTAACTGCCTTTTTTTTTTTTTGAGGACGTACCCTGCACGTCCTCGGTCGTTAAGGGGTTAAGTCACTTTTAAATTCACTTTGATTATTAAATGCACTTTGTTCTTTTGGTATACGTTGTTAAAAAGCATATGTCCATAACAGCAGCAATGCACTACTGGAAGCTAGTTAGTGATCAGTGGCTACACACATTTGTCTATCTATGCATTGGCTCACTAGATGTGTTTACTTAAGTCCCAGTAGACCATTGGTGCTCTGGAGCTATGTGCTTAACAATTTTGTGGGGGTTAAATGAGAGTTCTATGTTTGCAACAGTGTAATAATAATAATAATAATAATAAATATATAAATTTGACCATACTCTTTGTGCTTTTAATACTAATAAAATAAGATAAACATAAAGGGCTCGATTTATCAAACCCTTCTCTTCCCTACGACTGCAGGTTTTCACAAGAGAACCCGCTTCATCTCTAAGGTGGACAATTTCAATCTCCCCGGTCTCATCAGACAGGGAAGATTGACAGCCCCTTGCCCTTGTGTGATTGGCTGCGTGCGGGCAAGATTGCACACAAGCGCAAAATAGCGTTCACATGCAATGTTAAATTCCTCTGGAATGTAGATCACACAGATTAAATCATCCAAATATCACTACAATATAATTCATTATTTTATTTTTATATTTTCAGTAAGCTCCATCTTGGAAAATATCACAATAAAATTACTGATTTGTTTAGATAAAACACAATCTATAGTGCAAAGAAATAGGGCCATTATTGCTGGAAAAACAACAACAAAACGCACACACTCTCTAATGTGTCCATTCTAATAACGCAAGCCCAAAGTTTCAGGACTTTTTTTGCTCACCCACCAAAAGTCTCCAATGCACACATTCAAGTTCAGTTTTTTCAGGCATCACAAAAAAAAAAAAAAAAGAAGATATGGACACACATTATTGCTTCTGCTTTTTCCTGTGGCGCAAAAGAAACACACTTTGCACTGGAATGTGCCAGTATTATGGGGCTAGCAAACCAAAAGGATTTATACTGAACAGATAAAAAAAAAAAAAAAAAAAAAAAGTGTTGCAGGTGCAGCATTATAAGGCCTCCAAAAAAATTCTTAATATAGTGTAAATAGCAACCAAAACTACACTATCCTAAAAGGGATACTAAATGATTCAGATAGAGTATGCAATTCTAAGCACCTTTTAAATGTACTCCTATTTTTTTTTTACTCCAAATTTTCATCGTTCTCTTGCTATTTTTATTTAAAAAAAAAAAAAAAAAAGAAAACCACAGGAATGTAAAGCTTAGGAGCCGGACCATTTTTGGTTCAGAACCTGGGTTATGTTTGCTTATAGCCACCAAAAGGCTAGCACTATCCAGGGTGCTGAATCTAAATGGTCTGGCTCCTAAGCTTTACATTCCTGCTTTTTTTTTTTTTTTTTTTAAATAAAGATAGCAATAGAATGAAGAAAAAGTGCAAGCTCTATCTGAATCATGAAAGAAAACAATTGGGTTTAGTATCCCCTATAATTTCCTGGGACTTTCAATACAATCATGTTTCCAATAATCGTTTGTAACACAATTTTTATATAAAGATTTTTTTCCCATGTGGAATTGCATGAAATGCCGACGGAAACAAGTGGGATCAATGGGTATCTTGGTAGCTGTAAACCATGGTGCTGGTGGGTCCTTGGCACCTGAGTTTGTCAAGCCCTGGGATAGATTGTTTTAAACACAGTTCCCAGCATGTTGTGTTGCAATAGGAGAGGGAAAGTGTGCTGTACAACTATGTGGTGAGAACTCAAAACATTGTCTATGCAGCTTTGGAACAGGCTGGCCATGGGGAAAAATAGCAGCCACCGAGGACAGCAGTGGAGCAGAGATATTAAAATAAAAACACGCCTCCATCCAATATCAAGAATAATGTTAAAATCCTCCCCCCCCCCCCATCTCACAACATCAGACTGCATTGCTTGTATAGTCTAAGATTGTCCTTCCTAATAATTTTACAGAATTCTGATACTTCAAAGCTTTCTAGTATTATTGATAAATGCATATGTAATGCCGTAGCTTCATTTTTCTAGCTAGTTTTATATGAAGAAACATTCCGATTATCTAACTTTCCCTTCAGCGTTAATTAGTATTTTTGAAATAGTTTAATTCAAACATACCTTGGCATTTAAACAAAAGTAAAGAAGTCTGAAAGTTTCTATAATCTTAAAGGGACATAAAAGAAAAAAAATCAAACTTCAATAGAGAACGAAACTTTAAGAAACATTTCAGTTTACTTCTATTATCAAATTTACTTTGTTCTCATGGTATATTTTGTTAAAAAGCATACCTAGATATGCTCAGGAACAGCAATGCACTACTGGAAGCTGGCTGGTGTTTGGTGGCTATGCACATATGCCTCTTGAACACACAGAACATATCATTGCACCGTTGCTTGCATACAACATGCTAGAACATTTTCTTTCTGTACTTTTATACCTCTTTAACAAAGATGTTTATTCCGGGTTAACTGCTTTCTGCAATAGTGCTATAATAAAATGCTCTTAAACATTTGAGAGTTTCCCCCTCCCCAATCTATGTCATTTAAAGCAGGGCTCAACAAACTCAATAGCCAGAGAGCCATTGGCTTCTAGAATTTTACCCCAATTGTTTGGATTATTCTCCATACATCTGTAAACAAACACTACTGTCTGGATCCTAAACGTATGACTGGCTTCTACATATTCTTACTGGCTCCTAAAGTTTAACCCCTTAAGGACTAAGGTTTTTCCCAGTTTCTGTTCTTAAACTGATGGCAATCTTAGCGTTTCAAAAATGCTAGGTGTTTATCATCACTAAAAATAAATGCCACCTTAATTCATCAGTTTAAAAAAAAAATAAAAAAAAATGAAAAGGTGCTTTTATTTTGCTGCACTGTTGCTGGATGCCTTACATGCAGGCATCCGGCAACAGCATGAAAAATATGCTGATCGCAGCGGGTCTCATATTATGAAAACATCCCTGATCAGAGCACTAACTGGCATGTGATCAAAAGAAAATCCTATCCCTGCGATCGCTAGTCTGGGGTGGCCTCCTTTCTGCTATTTCTGCACTGCCTCACCCTCACCACTATCAGCGAGACTGCTGCTGTAAGAGCCCAGGACATCAATGCCACACAGGCGAAATGACCAGCGCAGTACCCTGCTTTAAAGGGATACAATACTCAATCGTTCATGCTCTCTCTAAAAGACAATGTTTCAAAATGTAAAAAGTTTTCCTATTTTAAAAATGCATATGCCTGTGCTGAATATACCATATTTTTTACATGGGGCTGTTCACTCCAGCCAGTGAGCAGGACAGTCCTACACAATCATGCAAAAAGTACTGTATTTTGTTTAACTGCTGCTCTTTCATATACACAAAATAAAAATAGAATAGAATATATCCATTTAAAATGTACTATTATTGGCGTTCCTTTAAACGGCTGAGAAGGGAATTTAAATCTCAGAATAGACCACAATATCAACTAAGCTTAGGACTGTCAGTTTATGCGCTGGACGCTATTTGAATGTAACCATTTCTCCCATTTTCAAAACCTGGTCACCCTAGCCTAGACTAACAGCATTTTTACAAATGTATACTGCTGGGGAATAAGGCAGCTATTATACTTTATCTTCCTACAAAGTCATGACAGACACATCCCTCTGAGATCTTTCTCAGTGTGTGGAAACAAATCCAGTGTTAACACCAATGTTCAGATCAGTGGCATCTCTTTCAGCTTTAGGGAGACTTGTCAACTCATTGCACGGCAAATACTTTATTAGCCTTTATAACACATGAGCTATTGTGTTAAAGAAAAAATATCCCTTACAGCAACATCATTCTTTATTCCAAATGCAAAAACACCTTTGCTATCCTTAGATAAAAATTGTCAGTTTTGTTTTTTAAATAAAGAAAGAATGAGAATCAGAATGCATCAAATCTCCTATACTGACAATTTTTTACAACGAACTTGCCAGCTAAAAAATAAAAACTGCATTTATTCATGTAATCATTTAAAGTCTTAATTTTCCCTGAATAGATTACCAGAAAAGAGAAACAAAACACACACACACACGATTGCACAAACTATGTAGTTTTAATAAAAATACATTGGCTTAATGCATTGGAAACTGTGCATTAAACTAATGGCAAATTAATTCAAAATATAAGAGATAATCCAAAAAAACAGGCACCAAACATTTTCAAGGGAGGGTCTCTCAATAGTTCTATTTCTTCCTTTCTCTGCAAGGGGCTAATCATCTGTGCTCTGGTGGAGAAGTCAGTTTATTAGTACAATGAGGTCCCTTAAATAATTTTAGAAAGGCAAATTTAAACTTGAGTGGTTTCTCTCTTTGCTGGGTCCTGGATGTGAACGAGAGACACATCCCTATACAATGCTAAAATAAATCAAATAAAAAACCACAAAGATTCTGTGCGATATCTCTCCACGCAGTTTGATCATCTGTGTGCCTTTCTCTCTATTTTATAGATAGGTATTTATATATAAATTAAAAATATATACCTGTCTAGATATCTATAGAATTAAATGTGATTTGCCTCAACTAAGTTTATCTTTGCTAGAGCCACTGGCCCATGAGGCCTGCCCACATCACCTCATGGAAGGTTGAATGGCATACTGTGTGACTAGCCTGTGGATTATGTTGGCAGCTATATGTAAACACAGTGGTGTCCATTGTTTGTGCTGGCTACACTGCATACCGAATCAGGGCAGCTCTCCAGCTTCTGTTGCTGTGTGGTTTCCTCCAGGGCAGTGCTATGCAGGTGAATAATAGTAAACTGCGTTGGACCGGTGCAAATATAAAACATACAGTCCCATCAGACACCATTAAACTCCCAAGCAGCATCCCCAAAGCAGAACATGCTGTGATCTGCAATGTTTTTTCAGAAAATGCAGCAAGTCTGCAGAAAGAACGGGACACATGCAGGAACTGTTAGCGCTTTTGCTTTGCAGTACTGCGCCACATCTGGCTGTTCATTTAACAGTGCTGTGCTCTGGCTCCACTTTGCAAGTTTTTTTTAACACACTGCAGCCAGTGTGAAGCGCTGTTTGGAGAAAAAAAAAAACTGTCAAATATGCAAAAAGCACAGTAAATTAGAAGTGCATTGATTGATGACTGGCTCTAAACTGATGTTTTCAACCAAATACTATAATGCTTACATAGTAAAAAAAACAGCAAGTGGAAGCGCTAATAATGCTAACCTGCGCAGTGGTGAAAGTATTTAAACCGGAGAATACATTTAAAAGGGGCTATGCCAGATAAATACATAAAGCATTGAGCAACCCTGATCTGCAAAATAATAAATAAGCAAAGTAATAAACACATAGTAAGCGTACTGCCAAAGAGTTCAGCCTGAGAAGTTACTGCTATGGCTGTTAGCTCAGCCGTGTTACCCCCCTGCTGTAGTCTGGCTATTTTCGACATAGTGGTATGTACCTACTGATAGCCTTTGGTCTGTGTAAGAAATGCAGGTACTTACCCAGCAAATTCCCACTCCACTGATCCTAACCTGAAGTGGCTTGATTATACAATAGAGAGCCCATCCAGTACTGTTCTATGCAGTAGAGGATATACTGATAGAGTACATCTATATGGCCTAGCAGGAGGAGGATAAAGGACCAGTCCCAGCGACACTTGAGGAAGGCTTAAGACCACAACTCTCCCATTAGATCCATGGCAAAGCCAGTGCTCTCCTATGCCTCTCTCTCTCTTCTAAGTTTCACCCTATGAGGAATCCTAAATTCCCTAATGTCTTGAAAAAAATTCTGAGCATCTCCATCTTCTTCACCTGCTCCTAGAGAGGTAAAGAAAGACTGGGAGTTGCCTGGAAGTGGGAGGGATATTAAAGTTTTTTTTGTGTAGGGTGACAATCAAACTTACTTCATTCTCTTCGTATAAACATAGGTAGCATGAGCAGCAGTACACTTCTGGAAGCTAGATGGTGATTGGTGGTTAGACATGTCTGTGGCTCACCAGATATGTTCAGCAAGATCAGAGTAGTGCATTGTTGCTCTGAAGCTTTAAAGGGATACTGAACCCACATTTTTTTCTTTCATGATTCAGATACAGCATTTTAAGCAACTTTCTAATTTACTCCTGTTATTTTTTCTTCATTCTCTTGGTATATTTATATGAAAAAGCAGTTCAGCACCCTGGATAGCGTTTGCCGATTGGTGGGTTTATTTAACCACCAATCAGCAAGCTGTACCCAGGTGCTGAACCAAAGATGGTCTGGTTTGTAAGCTTACATTCCTGCTTTTTCAAATAAAGATACCAAGAGAACAAAGAAAAATTGATAACAGGAGTAAATTAGAAAATTGATTAAAATTACATGACATTTCTGAATCATGAAAGAGAAAAATTGGGTTCAGTATTCCTTTAATTATGTTTTCCCCCGTTGCAGGGATTAAACATATTGTTATATGCAATAAAAAATACTTTATCAAATTAGAACATTTTTATTCTACACTTATGTGCCTTTAAACTTTAGCCCATTACTCATAAATCAACTGAATCACTGGTTTATCTGACCCTAGAAATAAATCAACAAAATCTTTAGTTATCTATATAGAATCAAATTTAAAAACATTTTTTTCTTCTGAAAATAGTTTTACAAATGTTTCTATGTATCTATAGTGTTGTTAAGACCTGTAGTTCCGTGAAGTAGAGAAATAAACTAAAACATAAAAAAGAATTACGGACCTGTAACTTTTCCCCGGTACAAGACTGCTGCTGCTATAAACTGATAAATTAGTAACTGGAAAGTATAAATTACACAAGAAATCTGCTTCTGATTCCTAGTTCCACAGACATAAAAAGGAAAAGGTAAGATATTAAAACGTCTACCTGCACATCTTGTCTGACTCACTCTTCTGAAATAGAAACCCATTAGAGAATTCCCTTTAAAAAGTAAAAAAAAAAAAAAAAGTTTACAAAAGAACAACGACTTTTCTACTTAATTACCACTCAATCTGACAAGTTCACACAAGGGAATAGCAAGATAAAAAAAAATGGTTCAAATGGAAAAGTATTTTCATACTATATATTCTTAAAATGTCTTTATTGCAACAATACAATATCTTTTTGTTAATATTTCACATTAAAAAGGAAGGTTACAAAAGTTGCAGAGAACAATGAACTTTGTTGACCCATAGAGATCTACTTATTGTGGTCCTGTTTCCTTAAAGGGAAAGGTAGCTCAGTTGGTAAATGCCCTGACTACAAAAAAGCCTGTGTAAAAGATCCAAGGTCACAGGTTTAAATCCCGGCAGGGCCGACTCAGCCCTTCATCCTTCAGAGGTCGATAAAATGAGTACCATTAAATTGGGTAATAACAACAACAACAACTATTACTATTCAGCTGCCAATTTGGTTCATTCCGAGAGCGAGCGCTGAAAAAGCGCTTTGAGTCCAAATGGGAGAAAGGCGCTATATAAAAATACTAGTTATTATTATTGTAAATCAAAATCTTTCATGATTCAGATAGGGTATGCAATTTTAAACAACTTTCCATATGTAAGCCATTGAAGGCCACCTCTTATCTCAGTGCATTTTGACAATTTTTAAACAGTTAGATAGTACTAGTTCAAGTGTGTAATATAGATAAAAATCATGCTCACTCCTGTGGAGTTACTTAGGAGTCAACACTGATTGGCTAAAATGCAAGTCTGTCAAAAGAACTGAAATAAGGAGGCAGTTTGCAGAGGCTTACGGGCCCATTAATCAAAATGTCTGTTGGACCCTCCTACCTCCCTGACCCCACAACAGCTCTTTAACCCTCTCCCCTCCCACTGCTCCCTGCTATGTTTGTTACTGGCAGCTAGTCTCTACGCAATCTTTATATTTCTAAAGTGTAGAGGCCCCCTATACATTTTCTATAGTGTAATGACCCATCCCTCCCTCTACCTTCAAAACTAATGTTCCATAATGTAGGGAAAAGGTTGACAGAATAGGCCAGCCCTGTAGGACAGATTTTAGCTGCACACATGGAATGTCCCTGTTCAGTTCACTAGCACAAGTGTGTAAACTAATTTTACAATAAGGAAAATACAAACTTTACAGTGTTTTTTGCATGAGCAATATAGTTTAAGGTTTCTGCAGTGCACAAATTTCAATACACTTTTTTTCCAAAAATTTTTTTGGAAAACAAAAAGGTAAAACTATGCAGTAAATTGTATTGTTTAATTGCATATTATATTATATTATTTTGTGAACCCTATGGCAAATGTATGCATCACCTTCACATACTTAAAGGGAAATAAAACCAGAATTTTTGTTGTGACTCACAATTAAAAAAAGAACTTTAAAATTCTATTCTAATACTTCTATTATCAAATTTGCTTTGTTCCCATAGTATTGTTTCTTTTGAAGAGATACCTACGTAGATGGCTGGAACACTGCATGGCAGGAAATAGTGCTGACATCTAGTGCTCCTGAAAATGGGCATTCTTGCAAAACTGCTGCCATGAAGAATACAAATTGATAAAAAAAAGTGAAATTGGAAAGTTGTTTAAAAATTGCATGTTCTATCTGAATCATGAAAGAAAAATAATAGGTTTCATAGCCTTTTAAAAGCAGGGAACACCCCTTTGCGAGACAAACTGTTCAGAAGGTAAAAACTGCCTTTATAGAATTTGGGGCTTCATAGTACTGACCCGATTTTTGAAAGCATCTCAAAAGCCCAGAGAGCTTATAAGAATCTGGCCAATAGCTACTTTCCATGGCAGACATCGCTGCAAACATAGCTACCATAGATTAGTGCACGAG
Organism: Bombina bombina; assembly: GCF_027579735.1. Lineage (NCBI taxonomy): Eukaryota > Metazoa > Chordata > Amphibia > Anura > Bombinatoridae > Bombina > Bombina bombina. The sequence goes on along the minus strand of NC_069501.1, from coordinate 256,147,958 downwards.
GAGTGAACACTCCTGAGCCAAACTGAGAATGCTCTCATAGAAAGGAACAAAAAGGTACAAGAAAGGATGCCATGGTAAAGAGTTCATATTTGACTTTACAAATAAATTGTGAGGTTCTTAAAAATGTATGCTGTGTCTGAGCCACTAAAATTTTATTTTTACCTCCATGTTCCTTTAATCTGCATTTACAGCCTAGAAACCAAAATCTATTCCATACTATAACAGACCGAGTGCTAAAGAAACGGTATCTCATATATACTACTACATGATAGATACGTAGCTTTGCAGTCTCTTCGTTAAACCTTTTATTAAGGAGTTTCAGACACTGCACCTTTAAAATGTATATCTTAAAAGGAACACTAAACCCAATTTTTTTCTTTCATGATTTAGGTAGAGAATACAATTTTAAACAACATTCAAATTTACTTCTATTATCTAATTTGTTTCATTCATTAGATATTCTTTGTTGAAGAAATAGCAATGCACATGTATGAGCCAATCATACGAGGCATCTATGTGCAGCCACCAATCAGCAGCTACCGAGCCTAACTAGATATGCTTTTCAGCAAAGCATATAAAGAGAATGAAGCAAATTAGATAATAGAAGTAAATTAGAAAGTTGTTAAAAATTGCATACTCTTTCTAAATCATGTAAGAAAATGTTTGGGTTTCATGCCCCTTTAATTTGTAAACACAGCCACACTACTTGCAAAAATGTAAGTTGTTTATTTTGTAATCAAATGCAGAATTTGTGATAATGCAAAATTTAATTCTACAGTTGTCACAGACAAAAAATGTCTGGCTAAACACAGCCTAGCTAACAAGCTGCAGCGACGCACGCTTTCATGGAAAAGGGCCATTTGAAGTATTTTACAGATCACAATTAATCTAAAGTCACTAACCAAAACAACTCTTCAGTGCTTCAGAGAATTGATTTCTTTCTTAAATTTGTCACAGACAAACAAAGGAAAAACAACAGACATGACCTTCCTGAAATTGGTTCTCTAGCGATTTCACATCAGAACGGAAGTCAAACATCTTTTTCACTGTAACGCAATGTCTCTAGGCTTTTCATTGTATTCTTTATTGCATCTACAAGGTGGTATTTTAATGTGAATTTGTATAAAATGCCTGTTGCTGTACTGAAAAGTAAACACGTTTTCTTTGTATGCTAGTGCAGTGTGTCAATACGCACCAATAAATCTACAGGAGTGAATCTTATCAGTTAGCCAGCTTCAGTCCCATAAATTAGCTAGGCCCATTCCTGTTTATTTGAATTTTTAAAGTAACACTTAACATTTTTTATATAAAAACAAATAAAAACAGAATTTATGCTTACCTGATAAATTACTTTCTCCAAAGGTGTGTCCGGTCCACGGCGTCATCCATAACTTGTGGGAATATTCTCTTCCCCAACAGGAAATGGCAAAGAGCACAGCAAAAGCTGTCCATATAGTCCCTCCTAGGCTCCGCCCACCCCAGTCATTCGACCGACGGACAGGAGAAAAACAGGAGAAACCATAGGGTGCCGTGGTGACTGTAGTTAAAGAAAGAAATTCATCAAACCTGATTAAAAAACCAGGGCGGGCCGTGGACCGGACACACCGTTGGAGAAAGTAATTTATCAGGTAAGCATTAATTCTGTTTTCTCCAACATTGGTGTGTCCGGTCCACGGCGTCATCCATAACTTGTGGGAACCAATACCAAAGCTTTAGGACACGGATGAAGGGAGGGAGCCAATCAGGTTACCTAAACGGAAGGCACCACGGCTTGCAAAACCTCTCTCCCAAAAATAGCCTCCGAAGAAGCAAAAGTATCAAATTTGTAGAATTTGGCAAAAGTGTGCAGGGAAGACCAAGTCGCTGCCTTACATATCTGATCAATAGAAGCCTTGTTCTTGAAGGCCCATGTGGAAGCCACAGCCCTAGTAGAGTGAGCTGTGATGCGTTCGGGAGGCTGCCGTCCGGTAGTCTCATAAGCCAATCGGATGATGCTTTTCAGCCAAAAGGAAAGAGAGGTAGCAGTAGCTTTTTGACCTCTCCTCTTGCCAGAATAAACGACAAACAGAGAAGACGTTTGTCTGAAATCCTTTGTTGCTTCTAAATAGAACTTTAAAGCACGAACTACATCTAAATTGTGTAAAAAATGTTCCTTCTTTGAAACTGGATTCGGACACAAAGAAGGCACAACTATTTCCTGGTTAATATTCTTGTTGGAAACAACCTTTGGAAGAAAACCAGGTTTAGTACGCAAAACATCCTTATCTGAATGGAACACCAGATAGGGCGGATTACACTGCAGAGAAGATAACTCAGAAACTCTTCTAGCAGAAGAAATAGCAACCAAAAACAGAACTTTCCAAGATAACATCTTGATATCTATGGAATGTAGAGGTTCAAACGGAACCCTTTGAAGAACTGAAAGAACTAAGTTCAGACTCCAGGGAGGAGTCAAAGGTCTGTAAACAGGCTTGATCCTGACCAAAGCCTGAACAAAAGCTTGAAAATCTGGCACAGCTGCCAGTCGTTTGTGTAACAAGACAGATAAAGCAGAAATCTGTCCCTTTAGAGAACTCGCTGATAATCCCTTATCCAAACCTTCTTGAAGAAATGAAAGGATCCTAGGAATTTTGATCTTACTCCATGAGAATCCCTTGGATTCACACCAACAGATATATCTTTTCCATATTTTATGGTAAATTTTTCTAGTTACAGGTTTTCTGGCTTGTACCAGAGTATCTATCACAGAATCCGAAAACCCACGCTTAGATAAAATCAAGCGTTCAATTTCCAAGCCGTCAGCTGGAGGGAAACTAGATTTGGATGTTCGAATGGACCCTGTACTAGAAGATCCTGTCTCAAAAGGTAGCTTCCATGGTGGAGTCGATGACATATTCACCAGGTATGCATACCAAGTCCTGCGTGGCCACGCAGGAGCTATCAAGATCACTGAGTCCCTCTCCTGTTTGATCCTGGCTACCAGCCTGGGAATGAGAGGAAACGGTGGAAACACATAAGCTAGGTTGAAGGACCAAGGCGCTACTAATGCATCCACTAGAGTCGCCTTGGGATCCCTGGATCTGGACCCGTAGCAAGGAACCTTGAAATTCTGACGAGACGCCATCAGATCCATGTCTGGAATGCCCCATAATTGAGTCAACTGGGCAAATATCTCCGGGTGGAGTTCCCACTCCCCCGGATGGAATGTCTGACGACTCAGATAATCCGCCTCCCAATTTTCCACTCCTGGGATGTGGATCGCAGATAGGTGGCAGGAGTGATCCTCCGCCCATTTTATGATTTTGGTCACTTCTCTCATCGCCAGGGAACTCCTTGTTCCCCCCTGATGGTTGATGTAAGCAACAGTCGTCATGTTGTCTGATTGGAATCTTATGAATCTGGCCTTTGCTAGTTGAGGCCAAGCCCTGAGAGTATTGAATATCGCTCTCAGTTCCAGAATGTTTATCGGGAGAAGAGACTCTTCCCGAGACCATAGACCCTGAGCTTTCAGGGAGTCCCAGACCGCGCCCCAGCCCACTAGACTGGCGTCAGTCGTGACGATGACCCACTCTGGTCTGCGGAAGCTCATTCCCTGGGACAGGTGATCCTGGGTTAGCCACCAACGGAGTGAGTCTCTGGTCTTCTGATCTACTTGAATCACTGGAGACAAGTCTGTATAGTCCCCATTCCACTGTTTCAGCATGCACAGTTGTAATGGTCTTAGATGAATTTGCGCAAAAGGAACTATGTCCATTGCTGCAACCATCAACCCTACTACTTCCATGCACTGAGCTATGGAAGGTCGTGGAACAGAGTGAAGAACTTGACAAGCATTTAGAAGTTTTGACTTTCTGACATCTGTCAGAAAAATCTTCATTTCTAAAGAATCTATTATTGTCCCCAAGAAAGGAACTCTTGTCGACGGAGACAGGGAACTCTTTTCTATGTTCACCTTCCACCCGTGAGATCTGAGAAAGGCCAGAACGATGTCTGTGTGAGCCTTTGCCTTTGAAAGAGACGACGCTTGTATCAATGTCGTCCAAGTAAGGTGCCACTGCAATGCCCCTTGGTCTTAGAACCGCTAGAAGGGACCCGAGTACCTTTGTGAAAATCCTTGGAGCAGTGGCTAGCCCGAATGGGAGAGCCACAAACTGGTAATGTTTGTCCAGAAAGGCGAACCTTAGGAACTGATGATGATCTTTGTGGATAGGAATATGTAGATACGCATCCTTTAGATCCACGGTAGTCATAAATTGACCCACCTGGATTGAAGGTAAAATCGTTCGAATAGTTTCCATTTTGAACGATGGCACTCTGAGAAATTTGTTTAGAATCTTTAAATCCAGAATTGGTCTGAAAGTTCCCTCTTTTTTGGGAACTACAAACAGATTTGAGTAAAACCCCATTCCTTGTTCCACAGTTGGAACTGGGTGTATCACTCCCATTTTTAACAGGTCTTCTACACAATGTAAGAATGCCTGTCTCTTTATTTGGTTTGAAGATAAGCGAGACATGTGGAACCTTCCCCTTGGGGGTAGTTCCTTGAATTCCAGAAGATAACCCTGAGAAACTATTTCTAGTGCCCAGGGATCCTGAACATCTCTTGCCCAAGCCTGAGCGAAGAGAGAGAGTCTGCCCCCTACTAGATCCGGTCCCGGATCGGGGGCTACTCAATGCTGTTTTGGTAGCAGCAGCAGGCTTCTTGGCCTGCTTACCCTTGTTCCAGCCTTGCATCGGTTTCCAAGATGGTTTGGTTTGCGAAGCATTACCCTCTTGTCTAGAGGCTGCCGACATACTCTTCACCATCTCCGTGGAGATGCTGCTTGTTCAGCAGGCAAAGAGAATGACTGGGGTGGGCGGAGCCTAGGAGGGACTATATGGACAGCTTTTGCTGTGCTCTTTGCCATTTCCTGTTGGGGAAGAGAATATTCCCACAAGTTATGGATGACGCCGTGGACCGGACACACCAATGTTGGAGAAACAATTTTTAAAAATGGTGCTGTTCAATATGCATGATATACACTTGTTAAAGAGTGCACATAGAAAATATCGTCATGGGTAAGAGCATTTTATAATTGCACCATTGCATTACCCTGTATTAAACACAGTTAAAGTCAGTAGGGTGATTAACCCCTTCATATCAGGGTCAAATGTTTAAGATCGGAACAAAGTTCCAATGTAAACACTTGCTTGAAAAAACAAACTCTCATTGATGCAATCACGTGATTTCAAGACTGGGATCGGACATTCCATGCCATCCTAACAGTGTTAAAGCCCAGCGCTGTTAAGACGAGATGGAACATCCTAAGGGAGTCTAGGGGTTAAACAAGCTGAACACATCACATGAGCCAATGACAAGACAAAAGTGTGTGGCCACCAATCACCAGCTAGCTCCTAGAAGTGCAGAATGTTTACATTTATTTTATGTATTTATTTTTTTAAAGGATACAAAAAGAACAAAGTACATTGTAAATAGAAGTAAATGTATTACAGTGTTTCTATCAGAATCATGTAAGTTTAATTTTGACTTTCCCATCCCTTTTTAGTTTAATGTCCAGTGAGCATAATGTTATCTATATGGCACACATGAACTAGCAGCGTCTAGCTGTGAAACACTGTCAAAATGAAACAAGATAAAAGGCAGCCTTTAAATGCTTAGATTTCATTTTGAGGCTACCTAGGCTTAGCTTTCAACAAAGAATACCAAGAGGACAAAGCAAATTTGATAAAAGTAAATTGGAAAGTTGATTAAAATTGCATGCCCATCTCAATCATGAAAGTTGAATTTTGACTTGACTGTCCTTTAATCTTCTGTGGAATGGTGGAGTTTAACTTTTCATGCATTTGATATTTCATTGGAAACATTAAAGGGACATAATACTCATATGCTAAATCACTTGAAACTGATGCAGTATAACTGTAAAAAGCTGACAGGAAAATATCACCTGAGCATCTCTATGTAAAAAAGGAGATCACAGTAAGAGTTCATGACCTCAGCACTGCTGATGCTGATTGGCTGCTGTTCATTTCTTCATTTTTTTAGTTTTTTTTACCTGCAGCTGGGAGCAGCTGAGTATAACTTTTTGCACAGAACTTACTCTGGTGAGCTGAGGAGATTGTGAGGTAAAATATCTTCCTTTTTTACATAGAGATGCTCAGGTGATATTTTCCTGTCAGCTTCAGTTATACTGCATCAGTTTCAAGTGATTTAGCATGAGTATTATGTCCCTTTAACTCTCATGAGATTTCATAGTAAGCTTCCTTTACTCGATTGGTGAAATAATATGAGAGTGCACGCAGCTCATCCTTTCAGTTGTCCCGGGACAGACACACTAATATGCTGCTTAGAAATCCTTTACAATGAGAGGTGGCTACTGAGGAACTTATGAGGTAAAATATCTTTCTTTTTTACATAGAGATGTTCAGGTGATATTTTCTAATCAGCTTTTTACAGCTATGCTGCATCACTTTCAAGTGTTTTAACATTTGGGTATTATGTCCCTTTAACACTTTTTTCTGCCATTTAAATTTACTTTTTTTTTATTGTAAAAAAATATGTCTGTGTGAAATGTTAGTGTGCATTAGTGTAGATAGTGTTAGACCAGTGCATTAGGCCCTTTTCAAGACGGATTACTTCTTGTTAGTGCAACACACAAAAATCTGTATTTGCGCAGATCTGTGCGTCTTGCACATTCACAAGAGGAAATTAGGCATTCATTCCTAAACAAAAAATACCTGCATGCACATATCTAGTGTAAATGTGTCTGTATGTAGCATTAGTGTGTGTGTATATATATATATATATATATATATATATATATATATATATATATATATATATATATATATATATATATATATATACACACACACACACATACACACACACACACATTACAGTTACTTACATCCCTCCAGACTTTAGCAACATTTCACATTAATTTCGGTGACTACAATTTCCATAAACCATTGCTGTGAGAAAGCTAGCACCTACTAGAAAATAAAATCTAAAAAAATAAAATCTATCAGCAAGCCAAATTTCAGAGATTGGTGCAGTGGAGTTTACCGTAGATTTGCACACTGTTTTTCCTTCTCTCATTATATTAAGAAATACTTTTACTTAAACACTGACCACCAAAAATACACAACAAAGTTATTTAAATCTTTCTGTATTTGTAGTCTGAGAGTACCCACAAAACTGTCAATTTTAAAAAGTCAACAGAAGTATCCTATTGGGCCGATTAAACAATGTAAATGTAACTGTTTCTGTCTTAACACCGCTGCTCCTTAACTCGTACGCCTCCTCTGAGGCGGCGGACATCAATCCGCCCGATCGCATACGATCAAGTTGATTTACACCCCCTCCTAGCAGCCGATTGGCCGCGAATCTGCAGGGAGCGGCATTGCACTAGCAGTTCACCAGAACTGATTGTGCAATGATAAATGCAGACAGCGTATGCTGTTTGCATTTATCAATGTGCGGCGGACATGATCCGCTACATCGGATAATGTCCACTTGCACTTTGTTAAATCGGTCCCTATATCTGAATATTTATTGTGATGGTGTGTGAAGGGAGGAAATAAAATCAGTATAAATTCAGCCAAGCATACTTTAATTTTAAAGCTCAAGCCATATTATGAGAGTTTTTGCTCAATATCAATTTGCCTACTGGTCCCCATAAAATTAAAGGAAATTATAGTGGACTAGCAACCGTGAAAAGTACAGTTTAAGAGCTGCAGAGAACAGCTGGTCCTGAGCGAACACTGCCAGTAAGCCAATCAGAAGTGGCAATTGTAAAGCTGGGTTGTGTGAATATATTTACTTTGAATACTTACGGATGTATACCTAGCATTTATTTAGTGTTTAATGTCTCTTTATCAGGTTGCATGTTTTGCGTTTAAAGGAGTATAATTTCTACAAATAAAGAAATACACAATGCATATTGTTAATAGTTTAGATAGAAAAAAAGTATGCTATGACTGTGGTGTGTCTACTAAAATCAGCCATGGTTGGAGTCATTTAGCTTTGCATCTGAATTATGTAGATACATTTTATTTAGCATCTCAGTGGTACAATGTTTCACTACAAAGGCTCCATTTGGTGTGAATCAACCTCTCTCGATTAATATATGAAAGTGAGATACAATAGAACGAACAAGGGGAAAAAAAAAAGGAGATTAAAACCGCTTACAATGCAAGTTCAATTAATCTTTCATGATTCAGATAGGGCATGTAATTTTAAACAACTTTCCAGTTTACTTTTATCATCAAATTTGCTTTTTTCTCTTGGTATTCTTAGTTGAAAGATAAACCTAGGTAGGCTTATATGCTAATTTCTAAGCTCTTGAAGGCTGTCTCTTATTTGAATGCATTGGACAGTTTTTCACAGCTAGAGAGCGTTTGTTAATGTGTGCCATATAGATAACATTGTGCTCAAGCCAGTGGAGTTACTTATGAGAGGGCACTGATTGGCTAAAATGCAATTTTGTCAAATGAAATGAGGGCAGTCTGCAGAGGCTTAGATACAAGGTAATAACAGCAGTAAAAAGTATATTAATATATCAATTTTGGTTATTCAAAACTGTGGAATGGGTAATAAAAGGGATTACAGGTGGCCCTCGTTTTACAACGGTTCAATTTACACCGTTTCAGAATAACAACCTTTTTTTTCAGTCATGTGACTGCTATTGAAAAGCATTGAGAAACCGTGCATTTATTAAAATAGCCAGTAGGTGGAGCTGTCCGCTTGTGTTGCAGCAAAGCCAAGCAAGCTGAAATTAATCAGTTTAACCAGACCTGAGCTATCGAGCAGATTTCAAAGGAACAAGATATTCCTGTCTATAACTCAGTCCATATTGGAATGCATAGAAAGAACTGTTTGCAGAAAAATGCAAGTGAAGTCTGTGTTGTGTGATTATTTTATTAGGTTTATAATGCTGTCTAGCATTTAAAGTCTTCATTTCAAAGCTTTTAAAATAATGTATTAGGTGTTACTTATGACAATTTTGAGAGGGGCCTGGAACCTATCTCCCTCACTTCCCATTGACTTACATTATAAACTGGGTTTCAGTTTACAACGGTTTCGATTTACAACCATTCCTTCTGGAACCTAACCCCGGCGTAAACTGAGGGCTACCTGTATATATCATTTTAAACAATAACAAATCGGGAGTAGACTGTCCCTTTAAAGTATGCTATGTGCACCAGCATGTTAAAGGCATCACTCAGAAAGCCTAAAGTGCTTGAATCATCTGGTAATGACTCAATCACTTCTTAAAATGCTGGCGCACAGAGATTATAACAACTATGAACGTGCAGAGGACAATGCTAAACACCAAGGAGTGCTAACTTTTACTAGAAGCATTTTGCCATATTGTAAATATGTTTCAATCCAAAAATTGAATCCATCCCTGGTCTAAGCAGAAAAAAAAAACCCGGGAAAGCCCTTTGCTTCCTCCTCAGCACTAAGGAGATAGATATAGATTATTTATATATATATATAGATATAGATATAGATATATAGAGAGAGAGAAAATAACTCATTGTGTAAACCATTTACAAATCTAAACAAGTCAGAAGACTTGCTTTAAAACCAGAAACTCTCTGACAACACTGTTTCCAATGCAGCAAAGGAATCTGGGTAAGATATGCAAATGAGGTTCACAATGACTCACTTTTTTACTTTTAGCCTGCTTTTTGAATTTAGTGGAGGATTTTAAACTAACTTTTCGCCTCCCCATAATTTTAATTGTTGTTGAATTTCCCCCAGAAATGAACTTTACCAAGCAGTGATTTAACCTACTCCCAGCTGATGAGTGGCAAAAACCATGAAACAGCTGTCCTGGGATTGGTGTAAATCACTGTACTAACCCTAGCTAAGCATCAAAGCTGTGTAATGCAGCAGTGCTATGGCATAAAGGGAAGTCTGTCTTTAAAAAGCAGGCTAAAAGTAAAAAGATGAGTCATTGTGAACCTCATTTGCATATCTTACCCAGATTCCTTTGCTGCATTGGAAACAGTGTTGTCAGAGAGTTTCTGGTTTTAAAGCAAGTCTTCTGACTTGTTTAGATTTGTAAATGGTTTACACAATGAGTTATTTTCTCTATATTTTGAATTTAGTGGAGGATTTTAAACTCACTTTTCGCCTCCCCATAATTTTAATTGTTGTATATATATATATATATATATATATATATATATATATATATATATATATATATATATATATATATATATATATATATATATATATATATATATATATATATATATATATATATATATATACACATACACATACATACATACACATATACATACATATATACATACATACACACACACACACAGTGCCCTCCACTAATATTGGCACTCTTGGTAAATATGAGCAAAGAAGGCTGTGAACAATTGTCTTTATGGTTAATTTTTGTGTATTTTTTTAACAAAAGATCACTTTGCGATTATGGATATCAAACAATTGCAAACACAACACAGTGTTTAGCAATAATAATAAAAACAAGTATATTCCCATTGAAATATTTTACATTTTTTAGTACACCTGGGTGACTAGGAACAGGAAATAGTTCAAACATGACTTCCTGTTTCACAGGGGTATAAATATGAGGTAACACAAAGGCCAAAGTCCCTTAGTAATTCCTCACAATGGGTAAGACTAAGGAATATAGCTGTGATGTGCAGCAAAAGGTTGTCTAGCTTCATAAAATGTTAAATGACTAAAATAGCAATAGCCCATTTCCACCATCAGGGCAATAATTAACCCTTTGGCTGCTAAAAAAAAATAATGTATTTTTTAAATTTGTGAAAACTTTTTTTTTTTTTTAGCTTTTTTATTATTTTTTTACAGACCCCCAAGACTTACTCTGTTGGAAAGGTTAGGCGATTACCTTTCCAACAATGGGTCTTGGGGGTCTGTAGCTGCTTAGATGCCTGAGATACAGGCTTCTAAGCAGCATGTCCCCCTCCTCCTATAGTTAACATTGTTAAGTATAAATAAAGTTGCGCGGTGACGTCATCACGTAATTGCGTGTGACGTCACTGTGCATCACGTGAAGCCCCGGTGATGCCTGTCACTCTACAGGCATGATTGCCGGGGTAGAAGCAGTAAGGAGCCCCCAGATCTCCCTCAAGGTGGGAGAGTGCTCATGACAGCTCTGAGCCATCATGAGCACCAGAGTGAGAAACTCTGTGACAGCTCAGAGCCGTCATTAGCACTCAAAGGGTTAAAGGGATACTGAACCCATTTTTTTTTTCTTTCATGATTCAGATAGAAAGTTGATTAAAATTGCATGCGCTAATTTACTTCTATTATCAATTTTTCTTCATTCTCTTGCTATCTTTATTTGAAAAAGAAGGCATCTAAGCTAAGGAGTAGGGATGGGCGAATGTGCAAATTTTCGAATTTCGAATGTAGAACGAATGTTATTACCGAAATTCGAATTCTAAATTCGAATGTCGATAAGAACGAATATTCTTAAAAATTCGAAAATCGAATGTTATTTACAGTTTTCGAATGTCACTTTCGAATTCGAATGTTTATAATTATATCGAATGTCTACATTCGAAATTCGAATATAAATTCGAATTCGAATATAAATTCAAATTTTTCGAATTCGAATATTGCATAATTCGAATATTACATTTAAAAGCATTAGAAATACTATTACAATCTATATTCGAATTTTTCGAATTCGAATACACGTATTGCATAATTCGAATATTACATTTAAAGAAAAAGCATTAGAGATACTATTACAATCTAAATTCAAATTTTTCGAATTTGAATATTGCATAATTCGAATATTACATTTAAAGAATAAGCATTAGAGATACTATTACAATCTAAATTCAAATTTTTCGAATTCGAATATTGCATAATTTGATTACATTTAAAGAAAAAGCATTAGAAATACTATTACAATCTAAATTCGAATTTTTCGAATTCGAATATTGCATAATTCGAATATTACATTTAAAGAAAAAGCATTAGAAATACTATTACAATCTAAATTCGAATTTTTCGAATTCGAATATTGCATAATTTGAATATTACATTTAAAGAAAAAGCATTAGAAATACTATTACAATCTAAATTCGAATTTTTCGAATATTGCATAATTTGAATATTACATTTAAAGAAAAAGCATTAGAAATACTATTACAATCTAAATTCGAATTTTTCGAATTCGAATATTGCATAATTTGAATATTACATTTAAAGAAAAAGCATTAGAAATACTATTACAATCTAAATTCGAATTTTTCGAATTCGAATATTGCATAATTCGAATATTACATTTAAAGAAAAAGCATTAGAAATACTATTACAATCTAAATTCGAATTTTTCGAATTCGAATATTTTCGAATGTAATCGTAAAATTCGAAACCGAACATTCGAAAATCGAATGTTAGAATGTTATGTAAACATTCAAAATTCGATTCGAACGAACGAACGTGTTAAAATTCGTGCCGTTTTTCGAATGTTGCTTAACATTCGCCCATCCCTACTAAGGAGCCAGCAAATTTTTGGTTCAGCACCATGGACAGCACTTGTTTATTGGTGCTGTCCAATCAGCAAGGACAACCCAGGTTGTTCACCAAAAATGGGCCAGCATCTAAACTTTCATTATTGCTTTTCAAATAAACATACCAAGAGAATGAAGAAAATTTGATAATAGGCGTAAATTAGAAAGTTGCTTACAATTGCATGCTCTATCTGAATCACAAAAGAAAAAAATTTGGGTCCATTTTCTGTCCGTTTGGGACCAAGGCTATTTTTACATTTCTGCGGTGTTTGTGTTTAGCTGTAATTTTCCTCTTACTCATTTACTGTACCCACACATATTATATACCGTTTTTCTCGCCATTAAATGGACTTTCTAAAAATACCATTATTTTCATCATATCTTATAATTTACTATAAAAAATTTTATAAAATATGAGGAAAAAAATGGAAAAAACACACACTTTTTCTAACTTTGACCCCCAAAATCTGTTACACATCTACAACCACAAAAAAACACCCATGCTAAATAGTTTCTAAATTTTGTCCTGAGTTTAGAAATACCCAATGTTTACATCTTCTTTGCTTTTTTTGTAAGTTATAGGGCCATAAATACAAGTAGCACTTTGCTATTTCCAAACCATTATTTTTCAAAATTAGCGCTAGTTACATTAGAACACTAATATCTTTCAGGAATCTCTGAATATCCATTGACATGTATATATTTTTTTTTAGTAGACATCCCAAAGTATTGATCTTGGCCCATTTTGGTATAATTCATGCCACCATTTCACCGCCAAATGCGATTAAATACAAAAAATTGTTCACTTTTTCACTAATTTTTTCACAAACGTTTGGTTTCTCACTGAAATTATTTACAAACAGCTTGTGCAATTATGGCTTAAATTATTGTAAATTATTCTCTGGGATCCCTTTTGTTCAGAAATAGCAGACATATATGGCTTTGGCGTTGCTTTTTGGTAATTAGAAGGCTGCTAAATGCCACTGCGCACTACACGTGTATTATGCCCAGCAGTGAAGTGGTTAATTAGGGAGCATGTAGGGAGCTTTTAGGGGTAATTTTAGCTTTAGTGTAGTGTAGTAGACAACCCCAAGTATTGATCTAGGCCAATTTTGGTATATTTAATGCCACCATTTCACCGCCAAATGCAATCAAATTTAAAAAAAAACGCTAAATTTTTCACAATTTTAGGTTTCTCACTGAAATAATTTACAAACAGCTTGTGCAATTATGGCACAAATGGTTGTAAATGCTTCTCTGGGATCCCCTTTATTCAGAAATAGCAGACATATATGGCTTTGGCGTTGCTTTCTGGTAATTAGAAGGCCGCCAAATGCTGCTGCGCATCACACGTGTATTATGGCTATCAGTGATGGGGTTAATTATGTAGCTTGTAGGGAGCTTTAGTGTAGAGCTTAGCCTCCCACCTAAAACATCAGACCCCCTGATCCCTCCCAAACAGCTCTCTTCCCTCCCCCAACCCACAATTGTCCCCGCCATCTTAAGTACTGGCAGAAACTCTGCCAGTACTACAATAAAAGCTATATTGGGCATTTTATTGCCCTTTTCTGTAGTGTAGCTTCCCCCCCCAGACCAACCCCCCACCCCTTCCAGAACCCTTAGATCATCATTTATTTTGTTAAATATTTTATTTTTATTTTTTACCGTTTCTTAACTTTTTTTTCTGCAGTGTAGCGGTTCCCTCCTGCTCCCACCCCGTGCACGCGCCCGCCGCCCTCCATGCACGCCCCCGTCTCTCCCGCCCCCACCCCCCTCCACTCCACTCGGCACATCGATGGCAGCCCACCCGGCTCCCAGACTTGCTCCCACCCACCGATACCGGCCACCGATGTCTGGTGCAGAGAGGGCCACAGAGTGGCTCTCTCTGCATCGGATGGCCAAGGGGGGTTATTGCAGGATGTCTCGATATCGAGGCATCACTGCAATAACCGGAAAGCAGCTGGAAGCGAGCAGGATCGCTTCCAGCTGCTTTCCAGACCAAGGACGCACGCCACACGTCCTCTGTCATTAACTGTATTTTTTTTGAGGGCGTGCGGCATACGTCCTTGGTCGTTAAGGGGTTAAGTCAATATATTTACCAAGGGTGCCAATATTAGTGGAGGGCAGTGTGTGTGTGTGTGTGTGTGTTCAAATACAAAACACACATGCACACATACATAAACACACATAGAAAAAATAATCTCACGTACACGCAGTTTGATAATTAGAGCATTTTAGTTCTAATTTAGTTTAGTTTAAGTTTTATTGCAAGAAAATAACTCTGCATTTGATATTTTTTTATGTGATTATAATGCTAAAATGTATCCAACCCAAGTATGCACTCTGCACTGAAGCAATGAATATTAAACGAATCAGAAACACAATTTATAGAAAATATGCGGAGGCAAAGTGAAAAAATTGTGTTTATGAGCAAAGACATACCAAAGCTGAACTTTATACACTGCATCAAAGCCCCTGCAATAAATCAGGAAGAATATTACTGTGCAAATAACCTGTCATGTCTTCCACAAGTTTTTTTATAGTCTAACTGCAGTTTAAAATGTTACACAACCCTTAATAAATTAACTAAAGAAAAAATCACAAGGATATGAGAAAATCACAAGGATATGAGAAAATCACAAGGGCATGTTGGTTTTCACATTAGTTTGTGACATATCAAATGGTTAAGTGTAGTGTTAACAAAATAAAAAGGCAGATATTTTAAGATGTGGATTTATTAATAGCATTTAAAAATATATATAAGCAATTAGAATTCAGTTAAATTAGGTCAGACTTGTTATTCAATATACAGGAAGCATTACAAAACTACATATGGGGAAGTGTGAAATGTCACCTTGGACAAGCAGCAATCTTTCAGTGAATCAGAATATTGTTAAAAACAAATGTGATGGGTTCTTTTTTTTTTTTAAAGCAATTTACAGTTCACAGTGAAATCTCATTACCTGTTTTTTTCAACATCAGATATCGAAACATCATTTTTTGGTTACAAAATGTCCTTTTCCTTTCCTGTTTCTAATGAATTTCTGCTGTTCTGCAGTGAACAGATCTCTAAATTGAGTAAACAAAATTACAGACTGCGGTTAATAGCAGAGCACTACTAAGACACCTCAAGTCTTTACAGTTGATTGAGCTGAATCTGATTTCAGTCAACCTATTATCTCCATTTTCTCTATGGACTCCTGGGCTAAAGATAATTAATTCTAAATTTTGTTTCCGGGGATATTATTACTTTCACAATAGTCTTTTGTTTGCTAATTTCTCTATATCTTCTTCTACACAGAGTTTATGTACGGTGTATTTTTTATCTTTATTTTTTATCTTAAATTGTATTTATTACACGTTCAGCAGAAAGTGCAACACTGAGATCTGTGCAAATCTAGATCTCAGTGTGCTGTGCTTTCACCAGAATAAATCCAGCTCTTACGCATTTGTTAGTACCTGAAGTGCACAAATGCATGGATCTGCCAGTCAGCTCTCATTGCTACAGCTGAGCCTACATAGGCGCTTTTCAAAAAAGGATTCCAAGAAAACAAAGTAACTGATAATAGAAGCAAGATGAAAAGTGCCTTAAAATTGAATGTTTAATGTGAATTATGAAAGATTAACTTTGATTTTAAAATCAATTAAAAAAGGTACACAGTAAAGCAATAATAAAAATAAGGCACTAACTGGTTAGAGCATCTTAATTTCTTAATTTGTAGCAATAGTGTCCCTTTAAAAAACACAGGTGCATTTCTGTGTTTCCAAGCTTGTCCTAAACAGAACACAGCAACTTGCAACACACTGTGCCTCCCCAAAGTCACATGAAACCTTTTTTTCCCCCTTTCATGATTCAGGTAGATCTATTTAAAATAACTTTCCAATTTTGTTTAGCTCTTTTTGCATTCTTTGTTGAAAATACCTAGGTAGTTTTAGAAGCTGCTGATTGGTGGCTGCACATATATGCTTCTTGTAGTGCATTACTGTTCCTTCAACAAAGGACACAAAGAAACCAACAAAATAAAAATAAATGGTATGGTATTTAAAATTGCATGCTTTATCTATCTGAATCATGAAAGAAAACATTTGCTTTAATTTCCCTTTAATTATAAGTTTAATTTGCAGAGATTAAACACACACACAAATGAATATATGAAACAGAGCACTTTATTATTGCAATACCATCTTCTCCAGCGCTGCTTATACTTTTAACAATAAACAGAGCTTATAAAGTGGTATACGCCTTCACAAGACCACAATATCAAACAAATGGTTATGCAGCTAGAACAAGCCAAAGGCAGATACAAAACAAAAAGTTGTATTGTTTCATTCAACAGCCAAAGATACCCTAGTCCCTATTAAACCACACAATATAGTGGTCTGACATCATGTGTTAGCTGTTTAAAGGGACATAATACTTATATGGTAAATCCCCTGAAAGTGATGCAGCATAGCTGTAAAAAGCTGACATGAAAATATCACCTGAACATCTCTATGTAAAAAAGGAAGATATTTTATCTCACAATTTCTTTAGCTCACCAGAGCTCTGTAAAAAAAAGTTATAATTCAGCTGCAGGGTTTAAAAAAAAAAAAAAAAAAAAAATGAACAGCAGCCAATCAGCACCAGCAGTGCTGAGGTCATGAACTGTTTTACTGTGATCTCATGAGATTTCATAGTATACTTTCTAAAAGGGATAGAAAAGTCAAAATTAAACTTGCATGGTTCAGATAAAGCATGTCATTTTAAGATACTTTTAAAATTCACTTACATTTTCAAATGTGCTTCATATCACTTGTTGAAAAAGAATACGCACATATCATACAATAGTGGGAGCTAGCTGATGATTGGTGCCTGGAAACATTTGTATCTTGTGATTGGCTAACTAGATGTGTTTAGATGTGTTCAGCTAGCTGCCAGTAGTGCAATGCTGTTCCTTCAGCAAAGTATAAGAAGAGAATGAAGCAAATTTAATAACAGAAGTAAATTGGAAAGTTGTTTAAAATTGTATGTTCTACCCAAACCATGAAAGAAAATTTGGGGTTTCCTGTCCCTTTAAACTGAATATGGAAATAACATGAGTGTGCATGAGGCATGCTCCCTTGCAGGTCCCGGGACAGGCATATTGAAGGGCTGCTGAAAGTCATTACAATGTGGTGTGAATACTTAGGACTATTTGGAGGTAAATATCTTTCTATTTTACATAGAGATGTTCAGGAGATATTTTCTAGTCAGCTTTTTACAGCTATGCTGCATCACTTTCAAGTGCTTCAACATTTGGGTATCATGGCCCTTTAAGATTTACATATGTGTTCTGAAGAAAATAGTAGAACTGTGAACATTCTATTTTAAACTGTTCAATACAAAGAATTAAATATAAATATGCACTTTTATTCTGACACCTAGACTGGCTGAACAATAAGCTAAACATGCTCGTTGTAAAGAGATAAGAGTTTCAAATTACACTCTTCCAGGAAGGTTAGGTTACCTATTGATTGTTAATGATATAATTTTATAAAAATTCATATTTAAAATGACTACTTTTAGCTAGCAGGCACTTAACCTGGGGCTCCAGTATAGTATAATTTTGTTTAATCACATTTCCCATAGCACAAATAATGGATTTATTTTGTGCTTCACTCAAGTTCTCAGTTTTTCTGTTTAAGCAGTTGCTATTGTGTATGCACTAAAGGGCCATTATAGCGAACAAACTACATGCTCTCACATGTTAGCGCATGTAATTAAAGGGTCAGTCAAGTCCAAAAAAACTTTCATGATTAAAATAGGGCATGTCATTTTAAACAACTTTCCAATTTACTTTTATCACCAATTTTGCTTTGTTCTCTTGGTATTCTTAGTTGAAAGCTAACCCTAGGAGGTTCATATGCTAAATTTCTTAGACCTTGAAGGCCGCCTCTAATCTAAATGCATTTTGACAGTTTTTCCACCACTAGAGGGCGTTAGTTCATGTGTTTCATATAGATAACATTGAGCTCATGCACGTGAATTTACCGAGGAGTGAGCACTGATTGACTAAAATGCAAGTCTGTCAAAAGAACTGTAATAAGGGGCATCAGTCTGCAGAGGCTTAGAAACAAGGTAATTAAAGATAAAACATGTATTATTATAACTGTGCTGGTTATGCAAAACTGGGGAATGGGTAATTAAGGGATTATCTATCTTTTAAAACAACAAAAATTCTGGTGTTGACTGTCCCTTTAACCATATTTCCCCTTGGCATGGTTTAAGCACATAGGTTAAGTACATCAGGCAGCTAACAGAGAATTGCAGG
Organism: Bombina bombina; assembly: GCF_027579735.1. NCBI lineage: Eukaryota > Metazoa > Chordata > Amphibia > Anura > Bombinatoridae > Bombina > Bombina bombina. The sequence goes on along the minus strand of NC_069501.1, from coordinate 256,129,125 downwards.
CCCCAAAAGGAAACTGCAACTGAACCAATCAGCAGCACTAGCATCACAACCCAGCTGTGCAACAAACACTTGATTAGCTCAGTGGCAGCTTCTGCCCAATTTACAGGGGGAGGGGGGTAAACACGTTTGGCACAACTGACAGTGATACAATTCTGTAGTCTAACAAATGAGAACATGCAATTTTTTCACTATAATGGCTTTTAAGAAATAAAAAAAATCCACTGTAAATATAAATGTTTAAACATAAAATAAAGTAACCCCTTCACACGCTAGGACGTTCCATGCCATATTAAAAGCACTGGGCTTTAACGCCAAAGGACGGAATGGAACGTCCTACCTAATAAGGTGTCCTGCAGCCTCCCCTTTTTAACGAAATCAAGATCGGACTGGGGGGCATGCCTTGAAATCACGTGATCACAGACTTATCGCGTGATTTCATTTTTACAGCAAGTGTTGACATCAGAAATTAGTTTTGATGTTAACACTTTAGTGCCGACTCGAAGGAGGTAATAGTAACGCAGTATCATAATAAAAGATGAAAAAAAAACCACACATGCCACCTCCATGGGAAAAGACACTTCTCAAATTTAATTTCTAGATCCATATACAGGTAGAAAACCCTTTATTAAAACTGCTTTGGACCGGAAATGGTTTGGATTCCAGAATAGTTTGGATTTTGGAATATCTGTAGCTTTAAAACGAGACAGTTTAGAGTTGGGAAGGAACCAAGTGTAGACAACAATCTCATGTCATTTAGGCATTATTTACAGGTCATAATACAGTTAAAGGGACAGTCAAGTCCAAAAAAGCTTTCATGATTCAAATAGGGCATGTCATTTTAAACAACTTTCCAATTTACTTTTATCACCAATTTTGCTTTGCTCTCTTGGTATTCTTAGTTGAAAGCTAAACCTAGGAGGTTCATATGCTAATTTCTTAGACCTTTAAGGCTGCCTCTAAGCTGAATGCATTTTGACCACTAGAAGGCATTAGTTCATGTGTTTTATATACATAACATTGAGCTCATGCACGTAAATTTACCCAGGAGTGAGCACTGATTGGCTCAAATGCAAGTCTGTCAAAAGAACTGAAATAAGGGGGCAGTCTGCAGAGGCTTAGATACAAGGTAATCACAGAAGTAAAACATGTATTATTATAATTGTTGGTTATGCAAAACAGGGGAATAGGTAATTAAGGGATTAACTATCTTTTAAAACAACAACAATTCTGGTTTTGACTGTCCTTTTAAACATAGGTAGTTTTATGTCATTTTTAATACATAGTACCCCAGTAATTGTAAAGGTAATATTTTTTGTTTATATTAAATATAGACTATTATTTACATATTAGAACACAACAACCAAACCAAAGACACAGGCATAGAAGATTGTGAATTACAGGCGGGGAGAAATAATATTTTTTTTTTTAAAAACAAATTATATATATATATATATATATATATATATATATATATATATATATATATATATATATATATATATATATATATATATATATATATATATATATATATAAAAAAAATTACCAATTAAAAAAGGTTTGGATTTCAGAATTGGAGATTTGTATCTGCAGTAGAGCAAATTCCTATTATCATTATTGGGTAAAGTGTTGCCAAAGCCCATACAGCTGTTGGAATAATAATACACTAACAACTATTACAAGTTTGATAATGATTTGCATATACTAAAATAAACAGACTTTAAGAAAAAATAAATTGCCCTTTGGTTGAAGCTAATAGGTAGTGGGAATATTTATTTGCTGTTTACAGTAAATAAAACTCCGACATTTTCTTTTGTTTTTAAAAAGGTTTGCAATTTTCTTCTCCTTCCAAATTTGTTTTGTACTTCTAAGGGTATTTTTGTGATATCTAGATAGGTAGATTGCACATGTATATCTGCCATATACTTCTACAGAAATATATACGCTCCTAAACGTACGTCACTGCTTTTCAACAAAGGGTGTCAGGAAAACAAAGACAATTAAGATATAAACTGCAAAATTGTTTAAAATGACATGCTCTATCTGAACCCTGAAAAAAAACACACAAACATTATAGGTCTTAATTTTTGAGTGCATGGACTAGGTCTATAAAAATATTCAAAAGGACAGCTTATTTAGTATGTATTTTTTTATATATATATTGAATTCTTTTCATTCTAAAACAATTGAATGGGCTAGTAACTTAGCACCTGGCTAGTAAACTATACTCATATTTTAAGATTTATCTGCTCAGGATTGTGCCCATTACAAAGTTATTGTTTTTGTGATACTGCACTAAAAACATCTTTCTGCAGTTTACTGCTCATTCTGTGTGGACACCATAAACCATAAGGTTTCCGTGCCAGTAGCTGCAGAAAAATAGGTTTTACCTCAAGATCCCTTCATGAAGTGCTCTGTCATCCATTACTGTTCTATGTGGTGTAAAAAACAAAAAAAGCTTCATGAGTGACCTTGTGCGATTTCACTATGATCTCTGGCGATTTCATTGCAAACTTCAATAAAATGAGGAGGGTAATAAAATGACTGCGGGGAAAATTAATCAACTTTGCAGGTGGACAAGTTGCCAAAAAACCTCAATGAGAGAAGCTGAAGTAGGCGACTTTTTGAAGATTTTTCTTTTTGCTGCAATCAGGAGCAGTTGAAATGGATATCAAACAACAAAAGAGTTTGTGCTGTGGACTTCCTGGGAAGATTTTTAAGCAGATATAGGCAGAGTCTGCAGTTAAAAATATTACACTAATGTTAAGGATGTTTTTTGTTTTGTTTGTATTTCAATTAAAAAAATAAAGTCTTAATGGCTGCTGGTACCCATTGAATTTGAATAAATCATTTAAATTGGCATAAAACCCTATTTTTTCTTCTTTTGTAATTCAGTTGGAGTTTTTAAAAAAAAAAAAAAAAAACTTCCAAATATATTTTAATTCAATTTTTTGTTCACTTGGTATCCTTTATTGAAAGGCTTTAGGAGCATAAAAGTTTCTGAAGCACTATATTGCAGCAGTTTTGCAAGAAAGCTTTTACATTTGTTTATACATGTGCAAGAGAGCACTAGATGGCAGTAGCGATTGTTGCTCTATACTTTTCCAGGCACGTGCTCACCACCTACCTAGGTATTCTCTTCAACAAAGAATACTCAGAGAACAAAGCAAATTTGATAATAGAAGTAAATTGTAAACTTAATAAATTATTGCAGACTACCTGAATAAGAAAAACATAATAGCACCTGAAGAGGATTTGTTGCTCTCAATCAAAATATTGTCAGCTGCCAATTTATAGAACGCATTTTACGTTTCAATAAAGGAACTGGATGTTTATTAAATTGTTTGTCTTCTAAAAAGTGTTACAAAATGATCATGTTAAGTTGTCAGTTTCTTAAAAGGGACGTGAAACCCAACATTTTTCTCTTTTACGATTCAGATAAAGAATACAATTTTAAACAACATTCCAATTGACGTCTATTATCTAATTTGCTTAATTCTTTAGATATACACAAGGCATCTATGTGCAGCCACCAATCAGCAGCTACTGAGCCTATTTATTTATGCTTTTCAAAAAATTATAAAGATTCAAACCAAAACAAATACATTTTTAAATCCATCGAAGGTCCCCAGCAATATCATTACACATCCATCCTATATAATAAAAGGCCAGGTATGTTTGTCAGATGCAGTCATGCGCAGTAGAGACTGCACCAGGACAAACATACCTGGCCTTGAGCAGTAGAGGAGTGTGCACAGAAAGGGGGAGAGAGAGAGAGAGAGCGAGGAAAAAAAAAAAAAAAAAATGGGCAAGAGGAAAAAAAAAAAAAAAAAGCAGCAAGAGGAAAAAAAAGAGCTAAAGAAAGAGAGATGGAACCGTGGTATTTAAAAAAAAATTGGCCCATGTACACGGGCTTTAGGACTAGTTAACTAATAATAAAAGAAGGCACTAGAGAAGTACTGTGACTTGATGTGGGGGTAATGTATTAACTCAAAATAAAAGGTCTGGTCTAATGTACTGCAGCGCTCTCTGGTATCCAAGGTGCTAATATGATGCGGGGTGGAAATGTCAGCTATAACACATGTGTATTCACTGCAGTGTTAGACAATATTATCCTGGCAACATGTGTGCGCGCGCGTGCAATACCAACTAACCTCTATACAGCCATAAAGCTCTAAAATGTATAACTCAATTGGAAGCCTGGGCCAAGCCACCAGTAATTATTTTGGGTAGATGATGTTAAAGGATTACTTTCCGTTATAATTTTTAAGTCAAACAACTAACATATTAAAGTTAATAAACATTAATTAAAACCTACTGACCTATATTTTCTCCAAAACAAAGTTTCATAACTTTCTAAAAGTTATATCTTTTATTTGCCGATGATGTCACGTTATCCTGCCCACTATTTTCAGCACTGCATGTTCAAAATACTTAAACCAATGAAATTGTGTTTAAAGCGCCATTTTGAAACCTAGGTATTGTAAACGGATTGGTACAGAGCAAAGGATACCCGCGGAGTGGGTTTGGAAAACAATTAAATTTGCAGACAAGATTTCTGATATACGGTAGAGATATGTTAATGAAATGCTATTGATAAAAAGCGTATTTGGGGTAGTTAGTAAGTAACAGGCATAGAAAATATTTACTTACAGTGGCCCTTTAAAGGCTTCTTTCACAAATTAAAAAAGGCCTTTTCCACATCAAAAAATATCACCTTACAAAATGTTAAAAAACAAAAGAAAAACACACACACAACTGGTTGTAAAACTACCTCATTCACTGCACAAAATCTGCTATAGTCACTTAAAAGGGACAATAGACCCGAAATGTTTCTTTCATGATTCAGATAAAATTGTAAACAAACTTTCCACTATACTTCTATTATGAAAATGTGCTTCATTCTCTTGGTATCTTTTGATGAAGGAGCAGCAATGCACTACTGGGTGCACCAATGATCAAAAGGCATAAATGTGTAGCCACTAATTAATAGCTAACTCTCAGTAGTGCATTACTGCTCGAGCCTACCTAGGTATGCAATTCAACAACGGATATCAAGTGAACAAAGCAATTTAAATAACAGAAGTAAATTGTAAAGTTGTTTAAAATTGTATGCTTTAGGACATGCCCTGGAGACTTCCGGAGGAGGAGCCCAGGTGAATGGTCATGTGAGACACCTGCTCCGGCTCACCTCTCCTGCAAGCTCACTGGCGGGAACTCTGCGCCCAAGCCCTGGGACCCTGGGCGGCTTGCATTAGCCAGAACTACCGCTGCCGGAATCTCCTCTGGTGCCATTCCATTGCACCTTGCTGCATGTAGCAGCCATACAAGGTCCTAATCTCTCCTACCATTCTCCAGCAGAGATTTAATTAAAATTTCCATACATTGGCAGAAAACTGGGAAGGAGGACAAAACTAAAGAGGACGACTCTCTGCCTGCTGTCCAGACCTAATGCCGTTACTGCCCAAACTACCTCTTTTCTAACAGTGATGCTCCTATAAAGCCCTACCAGCTTTAAATGCAGAATGCCCTCACCTGCCTAAACACAAAACAAGACAGGCTTAACACCGGAGACCTCAGCCTCCTGGGACTTTAACCTACTTTTATCCCTTAACAATCTGCGGCAGTGGAGCTGAACCTAACAGCGTATCCTGGCACTGATCCTTGGTACACCCTTTCCTTTTGCTCCGGCACTCTTACCTGGTTTTGAGGTGGGAGCTCCTGGCCGCCTGGAGGACCTTGGGCGAGTGCGGCACACCGGATGCATCGAGCCGCGGCGTCCCTGACGACGGGACGGTGAGAAGGCGCAGGGATCCACGGGGCGCTGCTCCCCATTGGCCCGGACGTCCCCTCCCACCGGTGCTGCGTGAGGGGCCCGGGTCACGTCCATTTGCTGCGCTGCTGGTCCTGTCTTGAATCGCGGTGATTCCTCCTGCAGTCTCTCCGGACTGGTCTTCGGAACTTTCTTCCTACCTCTGCCGACTGAGTGCTCCCCCTCCCACCGGTGCTGCGTGTAGGGGGAGACCGGTCTCTCAAGGAAATCTCCACGGACATCCCTTATCTTTGGCCAGGGGCCGGTAAAGTATCAAATTGACTCATTCTCATGTCCTCTTGCTTATGTTTGTTTCCCGATTACAACCTCTCTGCATGTCAATTATTTACTACAAGTAAACTGCCATTAATGCACTTCCTTGAACTGTACTGGCTCTGTACTCTTTAAAGAAAGGGAAAAGGGGAAGAAAAAGGAAAGGGAGAAAAAAACCTTCCTAATCAGGCTAATACCCTAAGGCCGGCTGTTAACACCTTCTATGACAAGACTTTGGGCAAAAGTAAGGGAAGGGAATCAGAAAAGAAGGGAAGAAAACAAAGGGAAAAAACACTGAACCGCAAATTACCAAGAATTCAAACTGGGACTTTATTATATCTGTTAAAAAATGTGCAGAACTTAGATATATGGACATAATCTGTATGACTCCCGTCTTTTTCAGTGCTTCTTAAACATAGAGGGGGAGAGTGAAAGAGAAGGAAGAAAAGAAAGAGAAAAAGAAACAAATCACTTTGAGAAATGCTCTAATATAACTATGCTGATACTGCACTTATAATCTTATAAGAGTATTATAACTTCGCTGTTTCTCTATTATAACTTAAGGCTATAGCTCTAGATCTTTTTATAAATCCCTATGAACAACATGACTACACTACCAGAATGTCACTATATAGGATCTTAAATGTATGTTGAGCCTGAGTTCTACCCAGCAACACTGGCCTATTATTACTAATAAAGAGGCCATACCTATACCTACAAACTAGTAATTATTACTCCAGCACTAGATAGGCCTATTAAAAGCAGCTTGGCCAACATTTTATTAGCTCTATACTACTTCCAATTAATGATATTGGTGCATATAGAAATATACAAGTAAAATTATACTTCTTAGAAAGGATCAGCACATCACTCTAAGACCATACCACACTGTCTCCACTTCTTCTGTTTATCTCATACATTATGAACACAACTCTCTAAACCCTTTCCTCTCCAAAACTATTCATAGGCTCTGTTATCACTAAAAGAGCGAATAACTATTACCTACCTTGGCTACCCATACAGTACTACTACCCATTAGACTACTGTTTGTAAAGCAAAACTTCAAATCTTACCATAGAAATGCTACTATTTAAAAAACATTTGTTATATTGTCTCTCATATTACCTGCGGGTTAAATGAAAATCCCTGGTCTTTTCACCTGGATTTAAAATTATAAAATTTAAATACACAGAAAACCTGACTATTTCTATAAGAAATCTATAACCAGAGTACTGGTGAAAATAATCTAGTGCTGACATCTAGAATCAACTCATATAGAGAGTGACCAACCTATACTGCTATTCCTTAGCAGATTAGAAACCCCCTATCTTCTGAAGAAGAGAGGAACTGAGCATCTGCCTAAAATCCCCCTACTCCCATATCAAAGAATTATGTAATTGTCTGCTTTGGTTATAACACTAGGGACAAAGCACATTGTAGAATCCTATTATTTGCAACCTTCACTAATCGCACAAAACTGCTATTCTGCCACAATCATAAACACCCTAACGTCACCTGCACTAACACCCTATCACTTATTTCGGTAATAAGACTAAACTGATTCCTTACAGAACCTCACATTAGCCACCTTAAACTAGCTTAAATACACGACACCTCACTTTTTCACTTAATACCCCTGATCACAAATATTGTTTTTTATAACACAACTTATCCCCACTATTCCTCACCTCACTGGCCCTCACATTCTGTCACTTCCCTGGATCAATCTCATATAAGAACACACCCACACTCAATCCCCTTGGCTTTCCCCCTCCATTTTTTTTGGAAGGGCCCTTCACCAACACCCTCCTCTGTCACTATCACAATTAGACACGTGGCTTATGGATAAATTTGTATCTACTACATCTAAGACACCCTCTCCAAATATGGCAGCTAGACAAAGGGACAGGAAACCTAAAAATACCCAGGAATCTACCACTGAAGCACAATCTACCTTAGCCCATACAATAACGATGCCGGAACTCTCTACCCCACAGAGTCTGGTTGCAAACATCACAGAAGCACTTACACCTAAATTTGATGTTCTTAGGGCAGAGATTAGGCAGGACATTTCCTCACTCACCCAAGAGATTAGACAATTCTCCAGCAGGCTGCAAGAAATGGAGCAGCGAGTATCAGATCTAGAAGACCTAACATTAGGGCATAGCTCTAAATTAGAAAGTTTAAACATTAACACTCAAAAAGTTTATGATAGGCTAGAGGATCTGGAAAACCGCTCCAGAAGAAATAACATTCGGATAATTGGTCTTCCAGAAGACAAACAATTTGACGATTTATGCTGCTTTATTTCAGACACACTCACAAAGGCCCTTAAAATTCCTCCAACCTATCATTCAATTTTGGTGGAGAGAGCCCATAGGTTAGGCACCCCCCGTTCAGATAACAAAAACGGCAATCGTCCTAGACCGGTTATTGCAAGACTACTTAACTTTCAGGACAAAAATATGATATTACAATATTTCCGGAAAAACCAGCCCATCTACATAGAAAATGCTAAAATTTTAATTTTCCAAGATTTATCTGCATACACAGCTTCCAAGAGAAGAGAGTTAGCCCCAATCTGTACCAAATTCATACAGTATGGTCACCATGCCACCATAATTTATCCCTCCAAACTCAGACTTATAGTTAACAACACAACACATATATTTGAAGATGCCCAGCTGGCTGAAAATTTTTTCAAAACTATGAACCCATAACCTCACTAAAAAATGACTTCGCCACACATTGAGAAATTAGGCCTTGTGATTAGGGAACCCCCTTGGGATAGGGTGGTCTTTGTCTATTGTATGTATGTGGGTTTTTTTTTTTTTTTTTTTTTTTTTTTTTTTCTTCTCCTTTCCTCTATCTCGACCCCTCCCCCCCCTCTCCACAATCTAGATGACACAAGGGATTAATAAATTAAAAATAGTATCATGGAATGTGGGAGGCATCTCAACTCCCATTAAACGAAAGGCGATACTTACACATCTGCGGAAGGCTCAAACCGATATCGGTCTTTTACAAGAAACCCACCTAAATTCAGAAGAATCTTTAAAACTAAAGGCGCAATGGGTCAAAGAGGTCCTTGCAGCACCGAGTGCTGGAAAAAAGAAGGGTGTGGCTATACTGATTGGAAAAAAAGCCAAAGTAGAGATACTGCACTCTGAGGCTGACCCCGGGGGGAGATACATATTGGTAAAGCTGAGGAACGCACAGATAACTTATACAATATGTAACATATACGGACCAAATACCTCCGACCCAGAGTTCTGGAATCTAATCCAGTCAAAACTCCTATTAACCTCTGAAGGACATTTGATCCTAGGAGGTGACTTCAATATGGCACCACACTGTCCTCTAGACAGACTTAGAAACAATGTCAAACAGTTAAAACAAAAAAAAGATAATCTAGACTCCAAAATATTCAATAAACTTAAGCACAATTTAGCATTATGTGACATCTGGAGAGTCCAGAACCCTGGCGCCCAAGACTACACCTGCCTTTCAAAAGCTCACAAAACCCTTTCCAGGATTGATTTATTCCTAATTGATGAACGTATTGCAATAACAAAAGTAAAAGCAGGATTAATGCCAATCCTTCTATCTGACCACGGACCCATTACTCTTGAACTTTACTTTGATCAATTTAATACGAATACCTCACGATTCTTTTTTCCTTATCATCTAACTACAGACCTAAAATTTAAAAAATGGTTGAGGGATAAATTTGCAGAATATGTTAATTTTAACAAAGAATATATACAGCGCCCCGATATATTCTGGGAGACTGCGAAAGCAGTTCTTAGAGGAGAAATTATCGCCTATTCTGCCATCCTATCCAAAAAGGTAAAGTTAAGAGAGAGGGAGATGAATAATTCCCTGATCAATTCATATAACCGTTTTTTACTTGAAAAAACTCCTTTAAACTGGGCGAAATATATTCGTGCCAAAAGCATTAGAGACACTTTTGCAATGACCCAAGAAACCCACAGAGAACTTAGGTTTCAAGCTAAACTTTATAGATTTGGTAATAAATCTGGAAAAATGCTAGCCAAATTAGTTAAAAATGAAGGAAAAAAACCACTGATAGAAAAACTAACTCATAATGGAAAACAGGTAACGAACCCAGAAGATATAGCGGGTATATTTATAGAATACTTTCGTGACATATATACATGCAGAGGCTATGATGCTGTGAAAGCATCAGAATTCTGGAGTAAAATCTCCTATCCTTCAGCCTCGGATGAAGAGACATCCAATCTTAACTCTCCTATTCTAATAGAAGAGATAGAGGAAGTAATCTCTAATCTTTCCCTTAATAAGGCAGCAGGTCCGGATGGACTTCCAAACGAATTTTTCAAAATTTTATCAGCCCAAATAACACCTTACCTGAGCAATCTCTTTAACGAGATGTACATTAACGGCAAATCGGCCTCACCTTCCTTTTCCTCCTCATTTACGACCCTGATTTTAAAAGAAGGGAAAGATCCATCTCAAAAAGAGTCATATAGACCCATTGCCCTCCTAAATTCTGATTACAAAATCATGACATCTATCTTAGCAATCAGACTACAGAATATCTTAACAAAAATAATCCATCCGGACCAAGCTGGCTTTCTTAATAACCGAAACTCGGCTGCAAAAATTAGAGAACTTCTTGTCACTTTAGACTATACTCAGAATCCCCCCTCCTCTGAGGTGGAGAGAGAGGGCACCCCTGACTTAGCTATCCTGTCAATCGACGCAGAAAAGGCGTTTGACTCGGTTATTTTTAACCATACAATAACATCTTTATCAAAATTTGGGATTACAGGAAATTTCTCTAATTTCCTAAAAAATCTACATAAACAATCCCATACGAGATTAATAATAAATAATATTAACTCTCCTCCTATTATGATGGGTAGGGGGACGCGCCAGGGATGCCCTCTCTCTCCACTTCTCTTTGATATAGCCATTGAACCCCTGGCCATTATGATAAGAGCATCTTTGGATGGCATAAAAATTCGGAACTATGAAATAAAAATGGGACTATATGCAGATGATCTTTTAATCTATCTCTCCAATACAAAGCTTAATATACCAAAACTTCTCCAAATAACCGATCACTTCGGTCTATTTTCAGGGTACAAAGTAAATAAAACAAAGTCTGAGATTCTCTGGCTGAGGAGAAATAATAGTTCCATTCTAAACATTCCATTTAGGGTGGTTCATGAATCTTTTAAATATCTCGGGATCCACATACCAATTGATCTAAAAGACTTATATAAACTTAATATTACGCCCATATTAACTGCCTTTAAGGAGAAATTAAAAAATTGGCAACATCTGCCTCTATCCATATCTGGCCGATCAGAGTTATTCAAAATGATTCTTCTTCCTAAAATTCTCTACATTCTGCAGAATGTCCCGCTAATCTTATCAGAGAAGGACATTCGCTTCTTTAATACTATGCTTAGACAATTTTTATGGCAAGGGAGAAGATCTAAGATATCCCTTGCCAAACTTACGGCACCAAGGGATCTTGGAGGCTTAGCATCACCCAATATTAGATTCTATAACCTTAGCTTCCTAGCACGAATAATTACGGACTGGATCTTCACTAAGAACTATATCCTTAACAATGAGCTAGAAAGGAATGTCTGCGAACCATATCTTCCATCAACCATGATCCACTGCCAACCAAAGAAGCTCCCAGCAGAGATCAAGAAACTTAAAACCATATATAATCCAATCAAGGCTTGGTGGAAAACAACCAAAGCCTTGGCAATAAACACCACGGTTTCAAATTATTTTCCTTTGACAGGGAATCCACAGTTCCAAGCAGGTATAAATTCACCAGTCTTTAATCGATGGCATAATAACGGCCTTGTCAGATTATCTCAATTAATTGACAGTGATAGAAAACATACTAAAACCTTCGAAGAATTGAAAAATGAATTTAATCTTCTTAATAGAGATTTTTTTGCATATCTGCAAATAAGACATTATATTGCCGAATTAACCAAAGAGGGGGGCTGGTCTTGGGTGCTAGGTAAACTGGAAAGCTGGCTAACCTTAGTTAAAAACGGACACACATCTATTACCCCGTGCTACCGTATACTCAGCACTAATCAGGGTGCTTCTACTCTGGATAAGATGGCAGTGATATGGTCCTCCCTAATACCCCAGAGCAACATAGAACCAAAAACTCTTCAGTTATCAATTAATAAAGTATCATCCACCACCCTGTCAGCCACCTGGCGAGAGGCACATCTTAAGCTCCTTCACGGGGCCTATTTCACCCCGGAGAAAGGCCTCAGAGTGCACAATCAACAATTTAATAAATGTCCAAAATGCTCTTATCTTGCGGCAGATCTGGTACATATGTTTTGGAAATGTCCTAAAATTAGACGGTTCTGGAACAAGTTAGAGTACTGGCTTAGAACTGCCTTGAAAATCGAGACAATTACTTTATCACTATACCGAATCATATTATGTCTGAATTCAGAAAATAGTTACCAGAGGAACGAAAAGTTAGTAAATCTCTCTATCTTAGCATCTAGATATTTAATCTGTAAAAAATGGAAAATGAAAACACTGCCGACTATTACCGAAATTAAGAACTACTTAAAAAAACAATGTGTACTAGAACAGAAAGACACAAACATTGACAAGGAATCAGATATAAAACATTTCTTTAATAAATGGGCAGCCTTTATTAAAACATTTCATGAAAGGGAAATTGATTACTTGATTTTTCCATTTAAAAACTCAGAAATAGTCCTCCTTGGCATCTGGTAATTGGAGAGGGGGGGTAGAGTGTAATTGATATTTTCTCCCTTCTTCTGGGGGGTTTTTCCTTTTTTTTTTTTTCTCTTTCTTCTCCCCCTTTTTTTTTTTTTTTATTTTTTTATTTTTTTTTTTTCCTTCTTTTAGTTAGTTTTGTTCTTGTTATGTAAATATAGATGACGTCATGGAGGTCATGACGACTGAGAGTATTGGTTTGAAGTTTCAAAAAAAAGGGAAAAAAAACCAGCAGAGTATATAACTCATTTATCTGAAACACGGATAATTCTGTCAATTATTTTTTTTTTAGGTCTGACCTCATGTTTTCTTTATCTTTCTGTATAAGCCCTGCGTGGCGCAAGACATGGTTTCTTATTTTTTTGTCTCTTCTCTGTATACATTGCTGGATATAAATAAAAGTTTAAAAAAAAAAAAAAAAAATTGTATGCTTTATTTCAATCTTGAAAGATAAATTGTGTTTCATGTCCCTTTAAATGCCCTTTTTACACATTCTTTACATACAACATACATTTTCAGCATAATATCTGTATGAACCAAGATTAAAATATTTGTGTAATGTTAATCAGGACCAATTGAACGATAATGTTATTTTATCTTTATAACTCTGGTAAATACAGTAAAGAAATAGTACATAAATGCACACTTTTCTTAGCATTATGGTTTGGAAGAACACTCAGTACAGTAAGATATTGCTTTATTTACACATATACTCTTGCAGCCGTTACTATAATGAGCCAAATAACTAGAAAGCAGTAAAAACCAACAATTGCCACTGCAGCGCTAAAACAGAATTCTAAAAATAAATAAGCAAAATACTAGAATAATAATATTTGCATAAAAAGCTAAACAAATAATAAAAAAAAAGTCAGCATTATTGCAGGAAGTTATAATACATAGGCATAAAAGAATGTATTGCTACATTGGTTATGAATTGATTAACCCTTTCGTGACAGGGTTAAAGTGTCTACATCGGAACACCTGTTCCGATGTAGACAAATTGAAACTACGCGATCGTGCATACGATCGCGAGATTTCAATTATTGGATCGCATCTGGGGGGCGTCCCTACAACCCTAGGAACGCCCTCCAGACCGCGATCAAGTCCTTGAAGCGCAGAAGGCTTCAGGACAGCCGTTTGATATGACGTTCTATTCCGTCATAACGGCTTTAAAGCCCAGTGTAAATATGACGGAATAGAACGGCATAACGGCGTTAAAAGGTTAACTAGTTTATTCAACAACAACAACAACAAAAAATCACAAAAGACTAAAATGTTCTGCATTATTAAATATGGATGAGTATTGAGTGGTTTCCTCAGCTCTACTTGAAAACAGTACTGATAGTTTCAAAGGCTCTTAAAATGTGACCTTGCAGATAACGCTCACCCGATTAATATACTTCTCAGGTATTCTTAGCATATAAGCAGCGCTGTAACAGAGGACCTTTCAAATTTATACAAAATACCATCTAAAGCACACCAAAGCTCATTTGACAAATATACTCAAAAAGGTGATACATCTGTATGCAGACTTTATATGATAAAAAACAAAAAATACTTAAGAAAGGCCAGTAAATGTTATTTTTGCAATTACATTATTGAGCAGTATGTGCAGAAATAAACTTACAGGGATACTGAACCCAATTTTTTTTTCCTTTCATGATTCAGAGCATGCAATTTAAAGCAACTTTCTCATTTACTCCTATTATCAATTTTTCTTCGTTCCTTTGGTATCTTTATTTGAAAAAGCAGGAATGTAAAGCTTGAAAGCCGGCCCATCTTTGGTTCAGCATCTCGGTAGCACTTGCTAAATTGGTGGCTAAATGTAGCCATCAATCAGCAAGTGCTAACCAGGGTTCTAAACCAAAAACGGGCCGGCTCCTTACATTCCTCCTTTTTCAAATAAAGATACCAAGAGAACGAAGAAAATTGACAATAGGAGTAAATGAGAAAGTTGCTTAAAATTGCATGCTCTGAATCATGAAAGAAAAAAAATTGGGTTCAGTATCCCTTTAAGGAGTCTCCCCTACATAAATACCTATATTCTGAGATCCAAAATGGCCTTTTTTTCTCTCTTCAAAGCCAACCTGTCTTCTGCATTTTTTTTTTTTTTTTTTATAAAACACACACATGAGTTTCATAGGTTTGCGATCCACTCACAACCTTTTTGATTGCGCCATTCATTATAATGTAGCATCCTCCTGCACTGTATAGGTAAAGTCAGCTCCGTGTCAGCAATGAATTACCAGTCTTAAACTGAACATGGCTGTTGAGTCAATCAGGGGGAACATAAGTGCATAGCTGCCAACGATAGGTCATGTTCAGTTCAGAATCACCAGTGCCCTGCAGCATTGGAGCGGATCTCAACTATGTGTTTAACATGAAGGTTTAATCTCGACTTTCATGTCTCTTTAAAAAAAAAAAATGTTTACATTTCAGTTAAAAAAAAATTACTTGGTAATACAATAATAAAATAACCGAACTGGTTAGAACATTTTATTTTAGCATCAATTTCACACACGCAGTTATGTTTTGAGTGCTTTCTAGTTGGTCCTAAGCAGTATCCTATATAAAAATTGCATGCACTCTATATTGTTCATGTTTAATTTTACGTTCATATCCCCTTAAATATCTTAATATAGAGTTTGTGTATTATGCGTCAATACACAGCTACAATTAAACCACACACACCATAAACACGACTTATAGGACAGGTCAAGAATCAAGAACTACCAGTAAATCTCTAAGCAGTGAACAGGTCAGAAGACTGTTGAGCAATTTACTATTTAGCCACAATCAGTAGAGAGAAATAAAGTCCACTGACAAGATTCACATTGACAGAAGATCGTACCTCAGCAAAAGTTGGTTATCCCGGATTTAGAACATCTCATCATCAAATATGTCAGTCTCTAAACCAGAATTATTTTTTAGTTGTCATTGCACAATGTGTTAGTGTGATTTAACACCTTGTATGCCGCTGTGCGTCTATAGTAATTAAGGGGTTAATTTGGTGCTGCATGTACTCTGGAAATGGTGGCCTGGCTCTGATTTTGAATAAATCTGTTTAACTCTGTATTAAGACCAGGACTGTCAAATTTTAAAATTAGATGTAAATAGAATAAATCAAAAAGTTGAAGTCTGAAGTAAGTTGTGGTTCCCTGTATTTGTCAGTCTTGTATTGTAAATGGATATTAAAACTTTAATCCCTTTACTACCGGGAATTTCAGAGAAAAACATGCCCAAAGTACTAGAGAATTTTATTTTTAGCATTTTTGCTATCACTCTGTAAAATCAACTAGAGCCTTCGTTAGTTTTTTGTAAACTTTATTTATTTACCTATGAAATCTATATATATATTTTTAAAGTAGATAACCCAAGGTATTGATCTACGCACATTTTGGTAGTTTTAATGCCACTATTTGGCCGCCAAATAATATTATATTATAACTAAAAAAAAAATCATTAACTTTTTAACAAACTTTGGGTTTCTCACTCAAATTATTAGCACATAACTACTCCAGTCATAAGACAAATTGTTATAAAAGCTTACCTGTGATCCATTTTGTTCAGAAATAGTATACACGCATGGCTTTGCCATTAGAAGGCAACCAACTGCAGCAGTGGTCCACATTACTGAAAATCCCAGCAGTTAAAGGGTTTATCAGTTAGCTTGTCTTTAAAAAGACGGGGCTTTCTCAGGGCATAGTAAACAGACGTCATGTATGTTAATTTATAGCATGACAACACTCCGCCCATATTCGGGATTGAAATTATACACATTTGAATATTTTAAGCCAATAGCAATAATACATATAAGCTAAAGTTAGCTAAATCGTGAAAAGAAAAAAAAAAACTTTATATTATGTACAATCTAAATTCATTCTAAAATGAGAAAAAAATATAGTAAAAGAATGCAATTGGGAAAACAGGCTTATGAAAAGATTAATAGAAAACTTGCCATATCTAACTTTTCGTTCATACCCCTCGGACCAATGGTAGAGAGGGTATAGATCCACCTACACTCTTTTTAGAGTAGGATTTTATCATTATCCCCACCTTTGTTTATGCCTATAACTCTCATGCAGTCTGGTGTTTTTCCAACATAAAAGCTGGGGCAAGAACAGAACAAAAGATAAACAACTCCTTCTGTAGTTTTCAGTCAAACTTCTGATCCCCGAAATTATGGGACGACCTGGAGGATTTTTTAGATTTTTATGTATTTTGGTATACAGCAAAAGGTAAATTCAGAACAACACAAAACAATTGGCTTTCTAGTCAAAAACTTGTAGGAAACTTTCCCTGCAAAAGATGTGTGGCATGTAAAATCATTCCCCAAATAAAAGTTCTCTGTTCAGCAGGATAGAATTTACAAACTAAAATATTTCTTTAATTGTAATACAGAAGAAGTTGTTTATCTTTTGTTCTGTTCTTGCCCCATCTTTTATGTTGGAAAAACTAAAAGAATTTTGAAAGATAGGATTCTCGAACACCGTGACGACATTAAACACAAGGCACAAAATAGTAGTGTAGCTAGACACTTTGAAATTTTCATAACAGTACACCAGACTGCATGAGAGTTACAGGCATAAACAAAAGGCATCACCAATGGTAGAGGAGGGGATAATTATAAAATCCTACTCCAAAAAGAGTGTAGGTGGATCTATAACCTCTCTACTATTGGTCCAAGGGGTATGAATGAAAAGTTATATATGGCAAGTTTTCTATGAATCTTTTCATAAGCCCGTTTTCCCAATTGCATTCTTTTACTATATTTTTTCTCTTTATAGAATGAATTTAGATTGTACATAATATACAGTTTTTCTTTTCTCAATTTAACTTTCGCTTATATGTATTATTGCCATTGGCTTAAAATATGCAAATGTATATAATTTCACCTCCGAATATGGGTGGAGTGTTGTCATGCTATAAATTAACATACATGACGTCTGTTTACTATGCCCTGAGGAAGCCCCGTCTTTTTGATGACGAGGGGGTGAAACGCGTGTTGACAATTGGCTGACCCATGTGACTACATGCTGGTTTGGCTAGTAACGGAGCAACTCTTTAAAAGCTTGGAAAATTCTGAAAGCCGAAATTGTGGTGTTACATGCGGTAATGGCAGATGTTCTCTGGATATTGGGTGAAGCGGTAACCCAACAAGTAAGCAAGTAACTTTGGGTGGAAAACCACTGGGCCTCAGTACAGATGGTTTGACTGTGTCAATGGTGCTTGCAGAAACAGGTACAGTTGACAGAGGGGTACATATATAATATTGTGGTATCCTCCTGTACCTAATTCCATGCTGTTCTAACCCTCATGCTGCAGTAACAACTTGTCTCACTTCCATCAACTTTTTTTGGTTTAGCTGATGTACTAACTTTCCATTTTCCGCTGCTGGTACATTTACCTTAACATCTGCTTCATTATCTGCTTTGCTTGCAAATAACTGCCTTAACCTGCCACATACACTTTGTCTACTGCTTTCATTTTGACTTATTTATAGTTCATTACAAGCTGACAGTTTCTATCATATGGAGTTCCAACCATTACGAACTGCCACTTACTGAACTGTTTCTTTAAGCTTTCATTGTTCAAACTATAACATTTGTATTGCTTTGCTTAGCTCACTTGTCTTTATGTGACGTTCTTAACATATTGCTTATATGTAGTCATGCAACTAGCATATATATATATTTTGCATTACTATACTGAATAATGTCTAGTGATGTATTCACCTTAACTCACATAAGGTGTCTCTAGTTACTTAAGGTTGTGTATAGATAAAGGCTGTTCCTGTAGTACGGTTGTTTCAGTTTATTACTAAAACCGATCATGGTCTGATTACCTGTATGAAACAGTTTGTCTATTCACCCCATTTTGTATAAATAATATATATGCTGAATATGTTATGGTTTTTTTCTCTTTCAGACTAGTCTGGTTAGTCACAAGGGCCGGTCCTTTTTATAACCTAGATTTTGTTCTTGTTTATTTTTAGCATTTCATTATGTATTTATATAGTATCTTATGCATTTTTTGATACTTTCCTGTCCGGGTCCCTGCTCAGTTCTGTGCTTAATAAAACTCAAAATTTTGAAATCTAGGCTTCATCCTGGACTCCTCACTCTCCATGGACCGACAAATCAATGCCATCACCTCAACATGTTTCCACATTCTCCACCTGCTACGAAAAATCTTCAAGTGGATCCCTACCGAAACCAAGAAAACAGTCACCCACGCCCTCGTCAGCAGCCGGTAGACTACGGCAACACACTCTATGCCAGCTCCACCATCAAACTCCAAAAGAGACTCCAACATATCCAGAACGCCTCAGCCAGACTCATCATTGACATCCCTCTCCAATGCCACATCACCGAACACCTAAGGAACCTTCACTGGCTCCCCATCAACAAGAAAATCACCTTCAAACTCCTTACCCACGCGTTCAAGGCCCTACACAACATCAGACACGAATACCTCAACCACCGCGTAATTTTCTACACCCCGCCAGACAACTCTGATCGGCCGACCAAGCACTCGCAGTCATCCCCCGCATCAGCAAATCCACAGCGGGCGGAAGATTCTTCTCCCACATGGCAGCAAAGACATGGAACACCCTCCCACTGCACCTCAGACAATCCACCTCCCTTACAAAGTTCAGAAAGGACCTCAAAACCTGGCTCTTCGACTGAATGCCCATCCCCTCCCCTCCTTCTCCTATCCCCTTTCTCTTATATATACACACACACACACACACACACACACACATATACAAACACATACATACACAAACACTTGTTTAGCTTGTTTTTCCTTTAATTTGCCTCTGAATGTTGTGCTTTCCACATCCCCCAGAGAGAAGCTAGGCTGGATACTGCAGGCTTCAAAACACTGACTTTGCAACATAATACACTGTGCTTCCTTTATCAATGCAGGAGCTCATTTACTCCTCCCATTCATCTCCTCTTTACTTTGTATAATGCAACATAATATGTTAGTGCTTCATAAGTTACTTCTTAATAATTATTTTTATTAGTTAAACTGTGGGAGTGGTCTTGAGTACCAAAATGTGCACAATAGCATATTTAACATTAATTTCAGCATTCATTTAACCAGCTTTAACCTATTTTTTTCAAAGAAAGATGTTATTTATAGACACTGATATATTCATAAGAAGTGCAACAAATATCTGGATATGCAAATAAATTTGCACATTGTCAGAGGTTTCCATTGTCAGCATTTATTTAGTGAACGAATGCCAAAATGTTCATGTCTGGCTACTTGCGACATTACTACTGCCCTTTCACATGTGGTAAAAAGTCTGAGTCTATCCCTTTAAAGGGGGTATGCGGAGTTGCCAGATGCACATTTATGTCAAATTATCTAAAGGATCTTTGCATGTATTTCAGCAGCACAAGAAGCCCATTGTTAGACAAAACTTCTACAAACATGCTAAGCTTGCATTTCAGATTTGCAGTTGTGATGGTTAAGTGTCTTGGAAGACACTAGGCTTTGTTCGCATCTGATGAAGAAATCATTTGATCTGTGTGTTTTTCTTTGGGGGGGTAGAGCAAAAACATTTAGGGTTTCATACATAAATAATTCAGTGTTGGCACACAATCGGATGCAGATTTTAGTATGCCCGTTTCTATTTACATTTAGCACAGAACAATTTTGCCCCAATAAAGCACAAACACATAGGTACAATTAGATTGCAAACACAACCAAAGGTTTAAACACATCAGCAATCTGGTTAAGCAATAAAACAATGTGCCACTTTTCTGTAGCATATTTAAAGAACCCCCCCCCTCCCCCAAAAAAAAAATTAAAAAAAATCTATCATGTGCACGAGATTTCTCCATTTAAAAAGGGACAGTCTAGTCAAAATTAAAACTTTCATGATTCAGATAGGGCATGCAATTTTAAACAACTTTCCAATTGACTTATTAAAATTTGCTTTGTTCCCTTGGTGGTATTTTTGATAAGCTAAACCTAGCTACGCTCAAACTGATTTCTAAACAGATGAAAACCGCCTCTTAGCTCAGAGGATTTTGAAAGTTTTTCACAGTTAGACAGTACTAGTTTATGCATTTCATATAGATTGTGCTCACTCCCGTGGAGTTATTTAGGAGTCTGCACTGATTGGCTAAACTGCATGTCCATCAAAAACACTGGGATAAGGGGGCAGTCTGCAGATGCTTAGATACAAGGTAATCACATAGGTAAAACATATATTTAAAAAAATGGACAGTCAACACCACAATTTTTGTTGTTTAAAAAGATAGATAATCCCTTAATTACCCATTCCTCAGTTTTGCATAAACCAACACAGTTCTAATAATACACATTTTACCTCTAATTACCTTGTATCTAAGCCTCTGCAGACTGCCCCCTTATTTCAGTTCCTTTGACAGACTTGCATTTTAGCCAATCGGTGCTCACTCCTCTAAATTCACGTGCATGTTCTCAATGTTATCTATATGAAACACATGAACTAACGCCCTCTGGTGGTGAAAACTGTCAAAATGCATTTAGATTAGAGGCTGCCTTCAAGGTCTAAGAAATTAGCATATGAACCTCCTAGGCTTAGCTTTCAACTAAGAATACAGAGAGAACAAAGCAAAATTGGTGATAAAAGTAAATTGGGAAGTTGTTTAAAATTACATGCCCTATTTGAATCATGAAAGTTTTATTTGGACTTGACTGTTCCTTTAATATAAAACTGTTTTGGTTATGCAAAACCGGGGAGTGGGTAATAAAAGGGATTATCTATCTTTTCAAACAATAAAAATTCTAGTGTAGACTGTCCCTTTAAATCTGCATTAAGAAAAGAAAAAAAAAACGTTTATTTTGTAAGTCTGTGTACAATTGTGCCGTAGGGGCTGAATGCTCACTGGCTGATATGAAGAACTCTCATTACGATTGGTGGAACATACATACATACATACATACATACATACGTACGTATACCCCGCTCATACAGTGGGTTAGGGACCGGAGCCCCGCTTTAAAGTGAAAGCCGCCTTAAAGTGAAACAAGGCAGTTTTAGCTTTCTTTTCACTTGCCAATGTGTTTAAAGACTTGAAAACGTGTTTGAACTAACTTATATTAGGGGTGCAATAGTGCTACGTTTAGTTTAACACTAGCACAGCACAGTATTCAATAAACACTGTACCTATAAAATAGTGACAATTGCTGTAGTACAATTTGCCAGACTATAGCACTGAGACACAGATTGCACTGTAATGCTGTAAACAAAGTGAACTAAGCATAACAAAATTGTGCCAGTCACTTTTCTCGCAATCTCAGGATGATTATCCTTGGAGGTTGACCTTAAGCTACACAAAGCGCTGTATTAGCGAAACGCTGTAAAGTGAGGTAGGTATATATATATATATATATATATATATATATATATATATATATATATATATATATATATATATATATATATATATATATATATATATATATATACACACACATACATATACATACACACACAGTGGTATATAAAATAAAACACAATAGTCAAAAGGGAAATGTGCGTCTGTGCATTTCAATTTAAAAATGAAAAATTTTGCAGTATTACCAAAATGCTTCTTGTAAATGTTATTAGTGCTCCTAGGAGCATATATACATATACTGTGTAAGCACTGTGCCCTATCAGTAGTTGTTGGCATTAAACAGTTTTGACCAAAGATACCAAATCTTTTTAAAGCGAGGATTCACATTACAATTTGTTTCTCCTTCACTAGGCTGGGGAACACCTTTTTAGAAGAAACTGCTACAATAAATGCCAGTAAACCAGAAACCTATAGATCAAATAAAAGTACCATTTATGTTCAGGTTATCAAGCACTAGATATAATTTTATTAGCACATATGTGGCAATCAGCTGACCTTTTATCATGTGTGTTACCTAGATGAAGGATTAAAGGGACATTAAACACAATATATTTCATGCACCTCCCTCTAATTATGGGTGTGGCTATTATGGAACATTGGTTACACTGCATGTAGCTGAAGGAGAGTTGATGCACAAGTGCAATTACCACAACACAGGAATGTAGTAAAAGATTTAAACATGGCGGCACCCTAAATACTATGCTTATAAAATATATTTAGCGTTTAATTTCCCTTTAATAATAATTTCTAAACAAGCATAGAAAAGTCCTTTAAAAAGTGCACATACATCACAATGAGATTGTAAAATCAAATGTTTAATTATGTGTAGTAAAGAGGGTGGATAAAAATCAACATATACGTTATAATTTGACAATACAATAAGGTGTATGACATTCAGGACCGTCTTTAACACAGGGCAAAAGGGGCAGTTGCCCTGGGCCCAGTCTTTGTTGAGGGGCCCAAGAGTCTTAAAAAAAAAAAAAAAATTTTTTTTTTTAGTTCATGCCAGACTGTTGATATCATGTGACATGGGACATACACACAGTCAGTCCTAATATTGTCACAGTCAAAGGTTCTCTGCTTATATTTATTTGTGAGAAACTGTGCCAGACTGTGCCAATGTCATGTGACATTCCAAGCTAGTGCCATGTGCTGTTTTAGATGTGCAATGTGCAGCACTGGATGCTAAGCCCTAACTAGGCATCCAGTCAATCCAACTGCATCAGAAAAGGTCCTGCTGGGGTTACCACTGTTACCAGATAACTGCTCTGGTGGTGGGGATTGTTTCTGGGTAGGGCTCACTATAGGCGCATGCAGCAGAAAGCTGGAATGGCAGGCACGTGAGGATTTGAGCATCTGTGCAGCTGCACACACTGCTCTCTTTAGTCTTGAGGCTGTGTGACTCGTCTGTATCCATGCAGCCTTGGGCAGACAGCATCCAGTCTGCTGGTCCCCTTAGCCCTGCTCTTTCTGCTGTGGCTCTAAGATCAACTAACTGAAGTTTGTAAGGAAAACAGTGCTTTGTAGAAAGGTGTCAGTGGGAAGAATAAGTGAGTGTACACATGCCCCTCCCCCATGCAGCATTGTCTAGTGCAGGATGAGAGGGAACTTGTTCCTAGCAAAGTAGTGACATGTGCTGCTGGGGCTGATGTATAGTGTCATGCTGATACTTCACACATTAAGGTAAGGTTTATTTTTATAGTTTTTATTTCTCTCTGTTTCAGATTTTACAGCTTCCCATAGTAGTTCTACTGTTCCAGTCAGTAAACTTATATCTGTCTGCACCTCTATGCTTCCACCTCAGTCTTTACCTTGCTTTGCTCCTGTTGGCTGCCCTAAATCTCTTTAACCAGCTAACCTCACACCAGAATCACATTCAAAAGCATATTAAATTAATCCAGAGTGGAGGAATTTATATATTTATTTACTAGTTATTAGTACTGCTTAGGTCCAGTTTCACATATTGCAATTTTTTTTTTAATTATTAGCCCAGCAGTGGATGATCCACTGCTGGGCTAATGATTTAAAAAAATATATAAAATAAATTGATTTAGTTGTTTTTTGGGATGTTTGGGTGGAGAGCGAAATTGCATGGTGGGGGGGGGGGCAAGAAAATGTTTTCCCAGGGTCCAGTCAGTATTAAAGACGGCCCTGATGACATTATAAAACGCATTCTAAAAATATGCTGTTATTGACGTAACACAAAGGTGTATATTTTAAGGAGATCTCTTTGCACACCCTGCAGCATGTGTAACTCAAGAACAAAAAAAGTGCAGGGCTAAAAATAGCAGAGAGTAATATGCACCTGGAAAGCACTATTCATGTTTCTCTATGCACACCCTGCAGCATGTGTAACTCATAAGTGTCCAGGAAAACCACGGCCAAGGTGGCAACACTACATGTATATGCAGCTACCAATCAGCAGCTAGCTCCTAGTAGTGCATTTGTGCTCCCGAGCCTACCTAGATATGCTTTTAAACAAAGGATAGATATGCTTTTCAACAAAGCAAATTAGATCATAGAAATATGTTGGAAAGCCGTTTAAAATTGCATGTTCTATCTGAATTCTGACGTTACTGTCCCTTTTAATCCCATTATTCTCCTGCAATTCTATGTACACAGAATCAACCCCTAAGTTGTAAGAAGCTAAATGAAAATGGTTTTAAGTGGAAATCATCTGCACAAGGACCTAAGTATGGGGAGGGAGGGGCAACTAGTAAAACTATTTAAAATTGTTATGATTAGTTCTCCAAGTACAGCTGAAAAGTTGATCTAATACGAATGATTAAAGGGACATTAAACCCCCCCCAAAAAATCTTTCATGATTCAGATAGAGAATACAATTTTTAAAAAGTTTCCAATTTACTTCTATTATCAATTTTTTTTTCATTCTCATGTTCTTTGTTGAAAAGATACCTAGTTAGGTAGTGTGCACATGCCTGCAGCCCTACATGACAGATAATAGTGCTGCCATCTAGTGCCCCTGCTAATGTATAACATTGTTGCTATATATAGTCCTGCAGACACGTGCACACTCTTGAGCTTACATTTCTGCTTTTCCACAAAGGATAACAAGAAAACTAAGAAAATTTGATAATAGAAGTAATTTAGAAAGTTGTTTAAAATGTTATGTTCTATCTAAATCCTGAAAGAAAAAAAAAATTGGGTTTTATGTCCCTTAAGTATATAGGTTAAAAAACAAAACAAAAACAACAACAACAAAAAAACCTGGAGTAAACACAGCCAGCAGACAAAATTACACTCCCAGTAGGAGAAGCAATAAAATATTATTTTTTTTATTATTTTCTAAGTATTGGTCTTTAGCTTACGGATATAATATAAAGAAGCATGTGTGTGTACAGAAAGTGATAAGGCTAAGGATATATGATTTCCGTACAAGCTCAACAAATTTTGATGGGTTGTGGTTTCAAAGAAGGAAACCAACTATTTGAAACACAAAAATAAAACCTAAATGAGCATTTTCTCAAAGATTTTATACTCTGCAGCTGGTATCACAAGTCATTGGAAACAAATAATTTAACAGTACAATGTCTCTTTAACTCAATCTGTCTCAGCAGAGTTCATGGCATAACTTGTTTTGCAATATGTTAACAAAATTACAGTGGCTAGCTCTTCCAAATAAGGAAAAATAGGCAACAATGGGGTTAAAGGAACATTAAAGTGCAAAAAAACTACAAAACGAAATTTAAAAAAAAAAAAAAAAAAAAAAAAAAAAAAACACATAAAAACAAATGAATACTGAAATACAAATATGCATTTATTTTATTGTTTAATCACATTAAAAATGAACAAAAATTGTATTGAAATTGTGCAAGAAAAAAATTATTTAAAGAGCACAATAAAAAAAAAAAATTCTCCCTGTCTGGTGAACTCTGTAAACAATTTTATGCTGCAGATCTCGCAGTTTTTTCTCGCAAACTATAAGATACGGAAATAATGTAAAAATACACAAAACACTTTAAGCAGAGTAATCTGATTTAAAGGGATATGAAGCCCAAAAATTTTCTCTTTCACGATTCAGATAGAGAATACAATTTTAAACAACTTTCTAATTTACTTCTATTATCTAATCTGTTTTATTCTCTTGGTATCGTTTGTTGAAGGAGCAGCAATGCAATACTGGTCTCTAACTGAGCACATGGGTGAGCCAATGACAATCAGTTTATATATGCAGCCACCAATCAACAGCTAAGACCTAGGTTCTCTGCTGCACATGAACTTGCCTAGATAAACATTTCAGCAAAGGATAACAAGAGAAAGAAGCAAATTAAATAATAGAAGTAAATTGGAAAGTTGTTTGAAATTGTATTCTCTATCTGAATCATGAAATAAATGTTTTGGGTTTCATGTCCCTTTACATTGGTTACAGGAAGTGCGCACACTGCTAACTTTGCTCTCCCCAGCAAAGTTTCCCTTTCCAGTGAGCTCCATTATTTTCTATGGGAGACATTTTGCAACTTGCAGGGACAGCCCCTTTTTATATTATTCCCTGAGGGCAGCCCATGTGACTGTTGTGTAAAACCACATCTGACCCAGAAAAGTTTTAGAATCAGCCGCTGTATGTTTGTTTAACCCCCCCAAAAAGGTATTAAACACAAAGGAAGTGTAGAGTTACATTTATTTTCCCTTAATATGTTTCTAATGGCTTGTTATACCAGCTGCATAGTTTACAATGTATGGCAAATTGCTTATGTATATATGAAATAGCGGTTTCTGCTAATTAAGACCAGAACACTATCAAATGGGTTGACCTTGCAGAGAGACCTCAATATATTTTCTCTCAGAGTTGCTAGTGCTACAATTACATCTTCTAACAAATTAGAGCATGTCATTTTTTAACTATAATGCCCCTTTAACGTATTGAGGAAGCTTTCCCACTGATAAGTAAATCTTGTGATTACAAGGTGTTTATATGCATTTATTAACACACAATGATTTTCACTTAAATGACCGACTAATCATTCCAGTGGACAAGAGACCTCTGTCACATGAATTTTCTGTTGTGTCCTTAACTGCCCCCATAAGTGCCTATTTATATTAAAAACATTTTCACTGAAACTGACAAAGGAAAAGAGAAACTTCAAAACCAATTTTAAAAATGCACGACAACATATGATCTGATAATATGTAAATCAGCTTCTTCCCTCTAATCAAAATTATGCTAACCAACAGCATTTAAAACATGCTGACCAAATGGGATTATCATCATTTGTTAAACATTAGCCAGAATATTTTTTTTTAAAGAGGTCTAGAAAGAAATGTATTATAAACGATTAGATAAATATATATTATTTACTCTCATAGCTAAGAAAGAAATATGGCTTATATTGTAAAATGTATGGCATTATTCATATACAGTACAGTATATAGAAACATCTGATACCAGTGTAAGCAGGTGCAATTCAAAATCCAATGCAGTTACTATTGGCAGCACAATTTACCTACATTGTGTTTAATCAAAACAAGATTTGAAAAAACATTTTATAGAGTAATGAAACCCAAATATTTCAAAACGTATATTTCAGACATTACAGGTAAAATAAATTCAAGCTAAAATAAAACCTTTATTAACAACACAATTTACACATGAATATGAACCAGAAGTACAAAATCCAGATGTAAGGAATTTTCAGCAGAGGAAAGACAGATTAACATGCACCACCAGGGACAGACAGAACCTTTGTACTCCAAGATGAAATACACTGCACTAGTCTATGAGTAAGGAAAAAAAAATATGATACATTGTATATACAATTCCTTGGGAGTTACTGGCACTCTCATAGAATGTTTTAATTCTGAAAAGAAAAAAAGGACTCCTGGCAAATTATTAAAAGAATGTGAATGCATTTCAGTTTTAAAAAGAATAGTATTAGTAAAAAAAGGCTTCCTCATAAAAGTTTGTTTTTTCTGCACCATATGTGCCTATGTCTCTGATAAAGTCTTTGGTGGTTCAGAGAAACAGGGCTGGTTTGTATGACAGTTCACAACACTGCCAGCTTTCTGTGCAGGAGCAAGGCTTAAAGGGACAGTCAAGTCCAAAAAAAAAAAAAAAAAACACCTTTCATGATTTAAATAGGGCATGGAATTTTAAACAACTTCCCAGTTTACTTTTATCACCAATTTTGCTTTGTTCTCTTGGTATTCTTAGTTGAAAGCTAAACCTAGGAGGTTCATATGCTAATTTCTTAGACCTTGAAGACTGTCTCTAATCTGAATACATTTTGACCACTAGAGAGCATTAGTTCACGTGTTTGATATAGATAACATTGAGCTCATACACGTAAAGTGACCTAGGAGTGAGCACTGATTGGCTAAACTGTATGTCTGTCAAAAGAACTGAAATAAGGGGGCAGTCAGCAGAATCTTGGATACAAGATAATTACAGAGGTAAAACATGTATTATAACTGTGTTGGTTATGCAAAACTGGGGAATGGGTAATAAAGAGATTATCTTTCTTTTTAAACAACAAAAAATCTGGTGTTGACTGTCCCTTTAAATACAGGTGTGAACTGGGCACGTACAGCATATATACATACATACACTATATGGCCAACGTATAGTGATACCTGACCATCACACCTATATGAGCTTTTTGGACAACCTTTTCCAAAACAAGGAGGTATTCATAAGAAGTTACCCAGCCCTTTATGGCTATAACAGCCGCAACTGTTTTGGGAAGACCTCCCCACAAGATTTTGAGAATTTGTGCCCATTCAATCAAGAGAACAATTGTGAAGACATTGATAGGGATGAGGTGGTCTGGTTCACAATCACAGTTCCAAATTATCCCACAGATGTTCACTGTGGTTGAGATCAGGGTCTGCACAGGCCAGTCATGTTTCTCCACACCAAACTCGTCAATCCATGTCTTCACAGACCTCGCTTTGTGCTCAGGGGTACTATTGTGCTGGAAAAGGAAAGGTCCTTCCCCAAACTTACCACAAAGTTGCAAGCACCTAGTTGTCTAAAATGTCTTTGTATGCAAAAGTATTAGGATGACCCTTCAATGGAGCTAAGCAGTATAGCCCAAACCCTGAAAAACAGTGTCAGACCATTATGACCCCTACACCAAACTTAACATTAGGCACTTAGCATTCAGGTAGGTAGTGATCTACTGGCATATCCTACACCAAGAATATTCCATCAGACTACCAGATAGTGATGCATTACCCCAGAGAGCATGTTTCTACTGCTCCAGAGTTCAGTGGTGGCATGCCTTGCACCACTCCAGCTGACATCTGGCATTGCACATAATGATATGAAACTTGTGTACAGTTGCTCGGACACGGAAACCATTACAGCTGTACTCTGAAGTAAATGATGGAGGACGACTGTTGTGTGCTACAGCCCTGCTCGTTGAGTCTTTGTGGTCTATCACTTCATAACTGGGCTGCTGTTCCTCCTAGATGCTTTCACGTCACAATAATACCACTTACAGTTGACTGGGGCATATCTAGTATGGCAGATATTTCATGAACCTGTGGCAAATATGGCATTCTATGACAGAGCCATGTTTAAAGTCACTGAGATCTTCAATATGTACCACTGTACTGCCAATGCTTGTCTATGGACATTTACTGGCTATGTGATGGATTTTATGCACCTGTTAGCAATGGGTGTGGTTGAAACACCTGAACTAATTAGTAGGCATATCCACATACATTTGTCCATATGCTGTATGACCCTGAAACACTAAAAAAAAGCTTTACTAGAAATATTTTAATACAAATATATTGCAAACATGTTTCAGTTCAAACCAGAAATGCACATTTCAATTTTAAATAATGCCTTTAAAAAAAAAAAAAAAAAAAGGACACTACTGTATATATATAAAAAAAAATATTAAATTTATGGATTCTTTTGTTAGTGAATTTAGGCATTTAAAAATATTATTTTTTTTTGTTTAACCCTTAGTGGGAGCTTAACACACATTTACACTGCTGCTTCGGAGAGGGAAGAAGACAAATCTATATGTATCTGTCAATCAGTAACTGTGTCCTACTCAAACGCCTACTGTAGGCGCGTGACTGTTTCCATCTAACCCCTCTATAACTTTTAAACACATCATAGAGAAAGATTTTTGGCTTAAACATAAAATACTGTAAAGCATTATATAATCTAATGTTTACACTAACAGGTAGGGTGACAGGCTCAAGTAATAATTGGTCTAAAATGTTTAATTCAGCCTAGTTTTCCATAAACACCGGTAATATTAATTCATTAGTTTGTGTATTTTAAACCTCAGAAACTTCTAAATCTATTTTGAATACACTTTATTCGCACTGCAGAAAAACACCATCACAAATTAAATTGAACACAAGCTACAAGATGACGCTTGAAAGAAAGACTAATCTCTCTGTCCACACAGAGAATAAAAATATTTCACTATTACAATTACATCAGCTGTACAGGTTTGACTGAGTTCAGTTTTTACTTTAACAATCAGGCCTTAGGTGTACTCATGCCCTGAAAAACAAAAAAGAACATACAACAAGTAAAAAGAAATAAATATAAAATCAACAGCATGCACAGCACCCCATCCATTGCTTGCTTAACAAGCTGAAAATCACTATACTCTCAAACCCTTTATGAAGAGTAATCCATTCAGCACTCAGAATAAAGGCCTGTAAGACTGAACTGAGGAAATGTAAACCTAATGCCAAAACATCTTCTCATTGTTCTCCAAGTAACTAAAAAGCAACCTAAAAAGATTGTCAGTCTAAAGTCTCAAGATAACATGACACATAAACCCAACTTATTACTGTACACAGTAACAAATATAAGTATTAGGCATTAGAAATGTATAACAACCAATACAATTAAGGCAAGCTTTAAGAACTTACCATACTACTCCAAATGCTCCATAACCAATGGGCCGGTCTGGTTCAATATCCAGCTGTTGAGCAAGGTGAGAATGCTGATGATGATGAGCCTTTACTGCTGCTGCCTGCACCTGAGCAGGGGCAACTGCAGCTGCTGGCCCTGGTGCCTGTCCAGGGGCAGGAGATGGGAAGTATGGCTGAGCCTGGCCAGGATTCAGCATAGCAGCAGCTGCTGCTGCAGCAGCCGCAGCAGCAGCTGAGGAGGAAGCAGAGGAGACATGCTGCTGGACAGGGTGTACAGCAGCAACTGAACCTGGGTGCAGATGGTGCTGGGGATGGAGGTGGTGGTGATGTAGGTGAGGAGGGGGCAAATGAGCCAGGTGGTGATGGTGATGATGGTGATGACCCCCAGCTGCTGTTGATGTACCCCCATTATACGCTGCCATCATTTTTGCATTGGCAGGAGTGCCACAAATAGACTACCACAGAAATGTCCTCCAATGTATTAGACTGATCGGTTAACAGGTCACTGATCCATAAATACAAAATCACAGAACTATTATTACAGCCTGAAGAAAGCTCATCCTATACAAACCTCCCTATCTTTCAGCTCAACAAACTAATATTATCAACAAATAATTAACCCTGCTGGCACAAAATTTAAAAACTCTGCACAGTTTAGAACTAAAATTCTAAAAATACCCAACCCACCCACCCCCCACGGACTTAGGTTTTCTAATAAATACTAAAACTCCATACTTTCATTTTTTAAAAAGATTTTTTTCTTGAATACATGAATGTCTCCTTCCACCCCCCTCTCACAAGATGCCACAAAATGCAAGCTCTAAAAAGTAAGTGAAAGCCTGGCCCATCCATCCCACATCCTCCACTACCCTGGGAGAGAGACACCCAACAACCCAGGGGCAGCTGTAGGCCAAGCCACCAATAAATACATATACACTGGCACTAAAAGCTTTCTAGCACAGAGTGGGCATGAGAGGGCATGGAGGTGATGCCAATGAACTGCTGCAGTTCCTTCGGGGATGTTGCTGGTAAAGTCTTTGAAGATAGGGGCAGAGGGAGTCAGGAAGAGGAGGTTTTGACAGCTACCCAGGCCAGGGGGCCGGTCACCAAACTGACAACAAGAAGATCAGATGGTCAGGGGATTGGAAGGCAGGGGAGACTGGGATGGGATAAGACAATTACCAGCAAGTAAAAGGTAATGAATGGAAGGAGGAGAAGTAATATTAACAAACAGTGTAGTAGACTAGCCAGACAACCCTTCTGACAGCCAGGAATGATCCCAATTGCTTGCTGCGTCCTCCCCTTGACAAGCAGACGGCTCTTGCTGCTTTGATGTACAGACAATTACAGGTGTTCGGTTGGAACCTGGAAACGCATGATGACTCTAAAGAACAATCCACCGGATTCTATCCACCACTGCCCGACCAGTCAAAACCTGCCAAGCAGAGGCTACGAGGCGCGGGCAGCCCTGCCAACTGCCTCTGCGCATAATTGACAACTACAGCGACCAACCAAAAGCCTCTTCTCTTTGACGGCT
The DNA here is from genome assembly GCF_027579735.1 of Bombina bombina. NCBI lineage: Eukaryota > Metazoa > Chordata > Amphibia > Anura > Bombinatoridae > Bombina > Bombina bombina. The sequence goes on along the minus strand of NC_069501.1, from coordinate 256,096,442 downwards.
GGCGAATAATTTTGGAATAAACGAGGAAAGAGGTGGAGACTGCTGTAGTCGAAAAACACAGGAGGAGGTAGAAAAAAAACCCAATAAGCAAAAAAGTAGGCGTGACTTAAGGGGAGATTCCCGGTGATTGAAAGCAACGATAGCAAATGGCATAGCAAGGTTTAGAACTGACGTCCCGGTGACCTAGAAGGTAAGGTAAAATGCGTAACCCCCTGTCTTCCAGAAAGAGTTTGACAATCAAACCACTACTGCGCAGTGCTTTGCTGTTTCTCTCGTCGGCAAAGATAAATACATAGCAGCGCGACGTCTGCTGGGGAATCAGCAGCATTGCACCTTTTATAACAGCTGTCATTTCACGTACATTTCATTTAGTCATGAGCCACGCCGGTAGCCGGCCACTATCTAAAGTTAGATTTATCTTTACAGAGCGAGAAAAAACCTGCTATATAGTATAGCTGCTAGTATATAAAATGTATCTTCTTAGTGCATAGGTTCCATAAACTAAGTATTTTGGGAGCAAGCCCTCCCATAATGAATATAGTTTAGTTGAATATTACTGTATGCACCTGTTGCTTTTAACCTCTGGGCCTGATATTCAAACGCTCTCTGTTCAGACGAGGTGATCTAAGGCATCTCTTCATTATGGATAGGTCATAAAAAAATGTTAGAAACACAAATTTTAATTGGAAATATATTTATGTCACTATACAGAGTTCTTGATGTGAAGGAGCGGTCTATGGGGACTGTGTTCCCTGTAAATGTATATGTATATTCTTATATACATATACATTTATGGGTTAATATGTGTAATACACATATAACACAAATATATATGTATTTATATTTACACTTTTCTGCCAATCGCTGTCTGACTTACCCCCTTTGCTGCGCTGGGTACTCAGCTGTGTTTCGCTCATAATCTGGCCCATTATATGGTAGTGCTGTACAACTTCTTAGCTAGAAATATGCCACCAGTACTAGACTAGGAGTAAAAAATGCCATGGCATTTAAAAGAACACGCTTGCCTTCACAAACTTGTTAAATACATTGTTAAAATCAGTTCCATACCAGCAATGCACTACTCACCCGTAGCTGAACACAGCCAATGAGATGTATGTGCATCACTAGCATCGCCAGGGGGGCAAGGATGGGGCATTAGTCCCCCTCCCTAACTTATTCGCTGCCCCACCATTTGCCCCACCAAATTTGTGATCACCTTTCATTTTCCCAGTCTCCTTCCAGCTCCACCCAATTCACCCACGGCTCCACCAACAAAATGTTGATGGGCCTTTGAGAGGTGCCCCCCATATGTATTTTCTGAAGACAACACTGATTTTTATAGCCGCCAGTTGGCAGCCATGTACAGCTCAGCATTGGCAGTGCATTGTCAATCCCATGCTTTAAATATGTCTTTGCCCTTTTGTGGGGGTTAAACTCATATGTATATGAACCCAATAATAACACTTTATAGCATTTTTATTTTACAACTGTATGCCCCTTTAATGGCATGCAGGTCTTCTGCCAACCACACACCCTTATCAGATCAGTCTCATAGCCCTGCAGCCCCTCTGTCAGCTGCATGGTACAAACCCCCTGGTCTTGCCCTATGCTTATATCATACCTTGGTTCAGACCCTTGGACTTTTAGACATCCTGTCAGTCACATGCCACATTAGATCAGCTGTATCCTTTCTGGGATTCAGATGCCTACATCAGACCTCAGATCAGACTCATGGACTTGCAGCCTCTGGCTCTCTTTCCTCTGATTGCTGTGTGCTCTTTCAGAAGCACTGAATCTGTGCGTTTGGGGAGAATGAGGAGAATTTGGAATTTAACAACTTTTCAACCTGCTCAAGACCACGCTTACATATCATCCCTCAAATCTTGGAAGCCACATCCTGGGTCTTATCCATGGAGGTGAGACAGTGTTGATTGAGTCACTTCTCAGCCACTGGGCCATTACCTGGACAGACACTAAACTTCTGTTGTAGTGTGACAGTCTCTCGCAGTCGTGGCCTGGCGCAGATCCCCATGAATGTTTTTTTTATTTTTTTAGGAAATCCTGATTGGTTAATTAATCTATTAAAGTTATAGTTTAAAAATCGTATGTTATACTTTTATGGTTAGTTATTTTATTTATACTAATTTTCTGCATACATTGAATAGTACTTTTTTATTTATTTTTTTAAAAAGCATAATATTGTAAATGGTGGTGTTTTATTGGGACGGTGAATTGATGCTAAATTTGAAATATAAAGTGTGTGTTTAACTATTTAGGAAATAAAGATTGCCATACTGTTGATTTCTATTTATGATCTAACGTCAAATGTATTTTTTTTTCCATTTTGTATTGTGTCTATTCCACATTTGATTATTTCTGCATAGTACAAATATTTTCTTAAAGTGCTTTGTCTGCTGAAAAACATATATATATATAAATTCTGTGGGTACCTGACAGACAAAAATGCTGATGTGTAAATGTAATAAATGCAAAATAATAAAACCAGTTTCATCACAGGGATGTGAAATATGTCAGCCCTGGAAGGGTTTACATTATTATCTTTTATTTTTAAAGCTAACACAAATACTGTATCAAGATTATAGTGACTATGATAACCCATACTGTTATACATATTGGCACTGACTATTTATATATTCTATTTACAAAATACTGTTATACATATTGGCACTGACTATTTAAATATTCTATTTACAAAATACTGTTATACATATTGGCACCGACTATTTATATATTCTATTGACAAAGAAGATGGTTAGTCAAACTTATGGCAAATAATCTTGTGGAAAATGTCAAATCTTTTCACTATAATAATATTCCTATGATAAACAAACCTTGTAGAAGCAATTGGTTTGAGTTTGGTACAATGCAGACTGGATGTGCATACACCAAAAAGATGCCAGATCTGTTTAAGCAAGTCTGACGTAAACTGGGGGGGGGGGGGGGGGGGTTGGGACTCCTATTTTAAACCGTGGTTGAGTAGGAGAACTTTTAAATTGGTCATAATGATCTGTGTATTGTATGAGAGCAAAATAAACACAAGCCATCGTTTTGATCTATATGCATATGGTTTGCTGTTGCCATGGTTAGCACCACGTGAACATGTGACACATTATTTAAAAGAGGGATCTCTTCTTTTTTCTAAAAAAAACCAGTTAGATAGACATATATAAGAAATAAAGGCTTCATTAGACAACCCCTCAATAAAAATGTGCAGGGGGCTAGTGCTGCAGGTGATTGACAATTTACAGTGATGGCCTTCATCCTAGTGAGACATGTGATCTGTCATTCAAACAAGGGATATTGTGTCCTTTTAAGTTGTGCAGGACCCAAGATATTAGCTCTCTGTCAGGGTGCCAGGAATCAGACTGAGACGAGAAGCGCAAAAATAATCACACCTTTATTAATAACAAAAATTAATAATAAAAAGTCCACAAGTCAAATAACAAGCCAGGAGTCAAAACCAGAGCTGGTAGTCAGACGAGCCGAGTCAGGAGCCAAAGTGAATAGTCAGACGAGCTGGAATCAGGAACAAGGAAAACAGCAGAGTCAGGAACAAGCCAGGGATTAGGAACCAGGAAGGACGTCAGACAGCCAGGTAATACACAGGAACTTTCACAAACAGGTCTGAGACAACGCAAAGGCAAAGCATACTGAACAGAGGCCCTTTAAATAATAAGTGATGACATCACAATTCTGAGACTGCATCCTGTCTCACACAGATGATGCACACCAGTCTGGCCATAAAAGGAAGTGCAGGAAATGAGCAGCATCCCCCACAATGCACCATAGTCAGGAAGAGAGGTGAGTAAGATGGCTGCCAGCAGCACATGGCAAACAAAACAGGGAAAAAACCCTGACAGTACCCTCCCCTCAATGACCCCTCCCCCGCGGGAGGACAAAAGGCTTATTGAGGAAATGGGCATGGAAGGCACGGAGGAGGGCGGGATCATGAACGTCAGAGGAGGGAACCTAAGAACGCTCCTCCGGACCGTAACCCCTCCAGTGAACCAAATACTGTACTCGGCCCCTGGACATATGAGAGTCAATAATGCTGCTAACCTCATACTCCTCATGGTTGTCAACAAAGATAGGACGGGACGAGGCAACACAGTGGTAAACGATTACAAACCAATGGTTTGAAGAGGGAGACATGAAAAACATTGGAGATGCGCATTGCAGGAGGAAACATACGCAGCAACATCAGAACGAAGACCTGGCCACCAGAATTGTTGAGTGACAGACCAAATCATTTGGTTCTTGTCTGGGTGACCTGCAGCTTTAGGATAGTGGTAAGTGTGCAAAAGTTTAGTTAGAAGATTCTCAGGAACAAAACACTTACCACTAGGTTTCTCAGGAGGTGCATTGGTTTGTGCAGCCAGGATCTCCTCCCCCAAGGGAGAAGTCCAATTAGTACGTATGGTATCTAAAATATGGTCAGGAGGTATAACAGGAGTAGGTACAGGCTCCTATTTGGACAGAGGCAAAAATTGTCGAGAGAGGGCATCAGCCCTAACATTCTTACTACCAGGCAGGTAGGAGACCACATAATTAAACCGAGACAAAAATAGCGCCCATCTGGCCTGTCAGGGCGACAAATGTTTTGCTTCAGATAAATAAGTTAAATTCTTGTGTTCAGTAAGAATGAGCACTGGCACGCTAGTACCCTCGAGAAGATGCCTCCATTCCTTGAGTGCCAAAATTATGGCCAGTAATTCCCTGTCGCCAATTTCATAATTGCACTCTGCTGGAGACAATTTCTTAGAGAAGAAACCACACGGATGCAGGGAACCGTCAGGTGTAGGACATTGAGACAAGAGGGCACCTACTCCAGTCTCAGACGCATCAACCTCAAGAACGAAAGGCAGGACAGGGTTAGGATGAGCCAGAACTGGAGCGGCAGCAAAGGCAGTCTTAAGACTATCAAAGGCCTTAATGGCAGTAGGTGACCAATGGAGTGGATCATTCTCTTTACGGGTCATGTCTGTGATAGGTTTGACCAAGGAAGAAAAGTTTTTAATAAACTTTCTATAGTAATTGGCGAACCTCAAAAAACGTTGAATAGACCGAAGACCAACTGGGCGAGGCAGAACTGCAGAACTACAGATAACTTGTCAAGATCCATGGAGAACCCTGCAACGCAGATAACATAACCTTGGAAGGGTCCTTGAGTCTGATGGAACTCACATTTCTCGAGTTTACAAAACAGGCCGTTCTCACATAGTTTCTGAAGAACCCGTGTAACATCAGAACGATGAGCCTCAAGTGTGGGTGAGTGTATGAGGATGTCGTCTACATACACCACAACACACTGTTGCAACATATCTCGTAGGACATCATTAATAAATTCTTGGAAAACAGCAGGAGCATTACATAGGCTAAAGGGCATTACAAGATACTCATAATGCCCGCTCCTGGTGTTAAAAGCTGTTTTCCATTCGTGGCCCTCCTTGATCCTAACGAGATTGTACGCTCCTCTCAAATCAAGTTTAGTAAAGACCGTAGCTCCCTTGAGGTGGTCAAAGAGTTCCGTAAAGAGCGGAATAGGGTAAGCATTCTTAATGGTAAGATGATTAAGACCCCTATAATCGATGCATGGTCTTAACTCGCCACCCTTTTTCTTCACAAAGAAGAAGCCAGCCCCTGCAGGAGAGCAGGATTTGTGGATGATCCCCCACAACAGAGCATCGGCAACATACTCCTCTATAGCACAATTCTCTGCAACAGACAGAGGGTAAACCCAGCCCGCAGCACCGGAGTCAACAAGAGCCTGGGTGACTATGGAGGAGTCCACTCAGGAAAGGACAGCCGTGACCAAATGTTTCTCCTTAAGCGGTTCCAGGGGACGAGGATAAACCACCCAAGGTCTGCCCCCGACAGGACCTTAGGTGTGAGCATTTCCCGGCCATGTAGGACAAGACTTCAAAAGGTGGCCCTGTAACCCACAATAGAGGCAGAGCCCCTCCCTCCTCCTAAAGGCCCTCTCCGCCGCGGAGAGACACGTGAATCGCAACTGCATCGGCTCAGCAGTACCTGGTGACTCGGGACCAGGAGGCATGGGAGGAGAGGGAGGCATGGGTGGGAATGAACACGTAGGAGACAATGGAACAGGAGGCTTCCGCAAGCGCTCCTTGAAAGAGGGCCTCTCTCTGAGTCTGATGTCAATTAGGATAAAAAAAGACACCAATGCCTCGAGATCCTCTGGTAAATCTCTGGCAGCAACTTCGTCTTTAATCGCATCAGAGAGCCCATGAAAGAAGGTGTCAACAAGGGCTTCATTGTTCCAACCTACCTATGCGGCAAGCGTACAGAACTCAATAGCATACTGAGCAACAGATCTTGTACCTTGCTGAATGGACATGAGTCGTTTAGCAGCAGAGGAGGAGCGAGCCGGAACATCAAATACCCTTCGAAAGGAGGCCACAAATTCAGGGTAATTTGAAATCACAGGTTTATTAGTCTCCCACAAGGAATTAGCCCAGGCAAGAGCTGTGTCAGAGAGTAACAAGATGAGAAATCCCACCTTAGCTCTGTCAGAGGGAAACGCCTGAGTTAACATCTCAAAGTAAATGCCCACCTGGTTCAAAAACCCTCTGCACTGAATAGGATTGCCTCCATATCGCTGAGGTAGAGGTGCAGAACCGGACATGCTTCTGGTAGGACTAGGTGCAGCAGCAGAAACAGGAGCAGCCATAACTTGTGGGACACTTTGGTTCAAATGTGCAGTGCGAGTCAGCAGGGTTTGCAAGGCTAGTGCAAATTGATCCAAGCGGTGATCCTGTTCATCCATCCTGGAAATGATGGCAGGTAAAGGTGGATTATTAGCACCATCAGGATTCATGGCCTTTGCGTAATGTCAGGGTGCCAGGAATCAGACTGAGACGAGAAGTGCAAAAATAATCACACCTTTATTAATAACAAAAATAATAATAAAAAGTCCACAAGTTAGACGAGCCGAGTCAGGAGACAAAGCGAATAGTCAGACGAGCCGGAATCAGGAAAAAGAAAACAGCAGAGTCAGGAACAAGCCAGGGATCAGGAACCAGAAAGGACGTCAGACAGCCAGGTATTATACAGGAACTCTCACAAACAGGTCTGAGACAACGCAAAGGCAAAGCATACTGAACAGAGGCCCTTTAAATAATAAGTGATGACATCACAATTCTGAGACTGCATCCTGTCTCACACAGATGATGCACACCAGTCTGGCCATAAAAGGAAGTGCAGGAAATGAGCAGCATCCCCCACAATGCACCATAGTCAGGAAGAGAGTTGAGTAAAATGGCTGCCAGCAGCACATGGCAAACAAAACGGGAAAAACCCTGACACTCTCTTGAGGATCCCCTACCTTGTATTACTGAACTTCCACTCAAATTAAATTTTGTGTTTATGGTGAATATTTCTCAAAGTGACTCTGAGAGGCTTGCTATAATTTATTTCCGTGTTAAACTAAGTTTCAATGTTTAATTACAGAGTTTGACCAGTGAGGGAGATTTTAAATTGATTGCTGCATAAGGTTTGCAAAGTTTTCAATTTATATTTAACTGTTTTTATTTCACTATCACTGCGTGATATTCAGACACTTGAAAGAAAAATGGATATGACTGAGTAGGTTGTTCATGGTTCTAGCAGTGGGAATGGAGAGGATTCAGATGAGGAGACTCTGGAAAGTAGCCGGGTCACAGTTAGAAGGAGAGGTAAAAATAAGCAGAAGAGACAGGCCAGTTTTGAGCTGGTACACCCCAACAGATTTGCCAGTTTGAGTGAAGACGTTGGGGATATCAGTTCAGGGGTGACATTGTTAGAGAGGGCTGTCCTGCCTAATATAGTGGACAGTTTTTACATCATGGAAGTGGGGCACACTATAGTGAACAGTCCTTCAGCCATGGAAGAAGGGCATACAAGTCTGGGCCGTAGGCAGATTTTGGTTGTAGAAGACTCTATTATTAGGAAGGTCGATAGGGTAATTTGTCATCCAGAAACCTTGAATAGAACAGTTTGCTGTCTTCCAAGGGCTCTTATTAGGCATATTGTGGAACATATGGATACATTGTTAGAGGGATCTGGGTCTTATCATGGTGCATATTGGCACTAATGAAGGAAACAGCCGAAGATGATGTGTCCTAAAAAAGTACTTATGGGAGTTTGGTAGCAAGCTCAAAGCAAGGATCTTTTTGGAGATATTACCAGTGCCATGTGCTAACCCAGTAAGGCAGAAAGAGCTAAGGGCAGTTAATTCCTGGTTAAAAACATGGTGTAAAAATGAGGGATTTTACTTTTTTAGAGCACTTGGCTGACTTTTCACTTGGGTACAATTTGTACAGTAAGGGTGGATTGCACCTGAATGACATGAGTGCAGGTTTGTTGGGTGAGAGGATGGTAGCATGCTTAGAGAATCTTTTAAACTAGGCAAAGGGTTGAGGGTCAGTCTAAACATAATAGAATAGACAGATCAGTCTGTGAATATGACAGACCTATATATTTCAAGGAATGGATGACGGCAGTGACGTGCAGCAATAGGAGGCAAGGGAGGCAGCGCCTCCCCTGTCAAATGAGAATTTTTTTTTTAATTCTGATTAATAAAAAAAATATTATTTTTTTTGGGACATGCCCCCCCTAGGTACCCCCCTCTCCTCCCACCGGCGCCACTCAATGCTCACCATAACAGTATATTTATAATCCAAAAAAAATCAGCATCCATGTTGCGCAATAAGGAGGCAGTGAGCTGTTCCGCTGCCCTCCATTGATTGCGCAGCCTGGATGCTGAATCCTGTTCTTAGCTCACAATGAGCTAGCACCATCCAGTGGTGGCTCACTGGGCACCATACACACTCCAATAGAGGCGGTTCTCAAAACCGCCTCTATGATGGAGCTAAATCTACAGCCAATCAGCTCAGCAGCATCAGCGCAGGGAGGCGTGCCACTGCCTGCTGGTCTTGGCTGACTCGGCTGAGTGACGTTGTCGCATTGGCAGGAAGACAGCAGTTAACAGGAGGGAGCTGCAGTGCTGCGTAGACGAGAGGAGCCACATGAGAGTCTGTCACACCTGCACTGTCACACAGTGTCAGTCAGAGGAGCGAGCCGCAAGGACGAGGAGTGTCCAGTGGACTGTCCAGCAATTGACTGTGAGTACTGAGGAGGAGGGAGCAATGAATTCTTCCGGGGGCAGCAGTAGGCAGACAATGGGATTCTCTGATGGACACACACTCAGCAGGATCCTGCTCACCACATATCAATAGTGTAGATCTATAGCGCCAGGATACTGTAACCCAGCCCTGTGCTCTACCTGGGAATAGATGCAGAGTCTTTAGTAGGTCTCAGTCTAACACACATTACAAATCATCTATCTCTGCGTGTGCACTGTGTATAATTATAGTAAAATCGCAATCTGTGTATTTAATGTTTTCTATATATAAATAAAAACATCTATAGCATCAATCACTGGAAGACTATGTAAGCAATAGTATTTATGATCTGCTTCTCAGGTTACACAATGACCATGACAACAAATAACAACATATAATTGTATCAGCAGTTTAACAATGAGTATTGATTGCTTGTTTTGACCACTCATATCGATTGCAACTGAAATATGTCAGGTACATGTTACACACTGTGACCCACAGCTGTATGTAACTTACCATCATATTCACTAGATTTCCATGTTTTCAATGTACTCTATTAAAATACCTAACATAATTTCTTATATAATACATTTTACATTCTGTTATACCAGTCAGATGTAGAATAAATTCACACACACACACACACACACACACATGTGAATATGTAATGAGCTGAATACTTTAAAATATTTGTTTTTGTTTCTTAATATGGTATTTAAAGCATGTTATGCAAATTCTAGAAGCATGACCCTTACTACCCAATCATGTGCTGCATCCTAACAGTTACAAGATTCTGTAAATAGATTAGCCATTTTAGTGAGAACACCTGTGTGTCTCCTAGATTTAGCACTGCTACTTTGTGATATTTTCTTTATGTTATACAGTTCATTTTCTAGGGCTGGAATGTGTAATGTTACCCCCTTAGTGAGAGAGTTCTCAAATACATAGTGTTTGTCAGCCAAAAGGGTTAATGAACCAAGGGGTGAAGAGTAGTGTGCCACACTCTCATAAAGAATATGAGAAATTAAGAGCTAATTAAAGTAATTGTGTAACTTGGAAAAAATAAGGCAGAAACTTTGCTGAACTGACAGATTACCAGGTTTTTTTTTGCTAAAAAAGCAGGTAATCTAAACCAGATGTGGAGGCCACTGTAATCTAATTAGGCATTATTGACCTGTGACCCTGAATTCGTATTTAAATATATTCAATAATACATTTTTGCCTAAAAACAAAATGTACAAATGTGCAAAAATTAAAAATGTAAATTTCTTGTTTAATCCATCTTATATTACGTGGTGCCAGTCATACATATACCCCTTTCACTGCACGGTATAGCCCTAACTGGAATTTACTGTGGCAGTGCTCCTATCATTAGTAGTATTTATATAGTAGAAGTCAGCAGATTGTAGCAATGCATTTGAAGTTCTTATTTTACCCACAAAATGTGTTCATGCATAGAGCAAATAGGTGACAGCCATTATAGTCACTTTTGATCCACTGAACATACATAACAGTCCCTTTTTTTTTGGTTATATATTCCTTATCAAAGCCTTTTTAACCCCACTGTGTGGCTGCTTAGTTGTATTTTAGAAAACATTATATGCTCACAAATAATGTGTCATCTAGCCGATAATATTCCATATAGATCTGAACAGTTGTTAATTGTCAAAGTTAAAAGTGGCACTGAACTGTTAATCTGTTATTTTGTGCTATGTTATTGAAAATCTATGCTGCAGAGTTTAAAACCTAATTAATGTTAATAAAACAACAAACATAATCATTACAATTTTATTTAAACAGTGGAATTAAATATCTCCATGCATTATGCTGGTCTGTTTGATTATTTTTACAAATGTGTATCATTTTTGTACAATTATATTTAACAAATGTTATGAGAATTAATTTATATATATATATATATATATATATATATATATATATATATATATATATATATATATATATATATATATATATATATATATATATATATATATATATATATAATGTGTGCGTGTTTCCCAGGAGTATCATAGTGTCAGTATATGGCCGGGTTATAATACAATTTATTTAATAATTATTCTTTAAAACAAACCCCCAATTAAACGCATATACGAAACAATTAATATCAATATTTTATTCCTAAATTCTTTATATTAGTTATAGTTATAAACACATTAAATCATATTTATAGAAACCAGATATGAATCAAATGATCCACACTTATGCTGTTACAATATTCAATACAAAGATCATAAAAATATACCTTTACAATTTACCTTATTCACAATGAACACATTAAAATACCACAATAAAGTACCAGAATCTTCTGTTATTAACCAATAATTCTAGCTCAATGTCCAATATGGATTACCAACTTACTATGCTTAATTTATAACTACCAGGGATTTAATCACAATAACCAGTTTATGTACAGTTCTGAAAGAGTTCACTATAATGACTGACTTATAAATCTGGAGTGTAAAACCCTGTCTAGTAAATAAATTATTTAGCAATAATGACTAGTTAAACTACACAGGACTATGGACGTGAGCTTAAAATACAAATTGTGCCCTTTTAAAATTACTAACTTCAATTAACTGTAGCAACAATGAATGTATTTGCTTTAAAATATTATATTATAGTCACTGCCATACGTTACCACATAACCAAATGATTATTCAGTTTCCAAAATTTCTTGTGGGTCATCTATGGAGCGTTTACTCACAATGTGCAAAGGTATAGCCCTCAAGAAATGTTAATCTTTCTTTGTTCAAGAAAGTGTCCCCAAAAATGGCAGATAATATACTTGGCACCAAAGCCTATGTATTTTTCTCTCCAAACGTTAATGCTTCTTGGAGTCTGTCTGTATCCTTTTGTCTTAGAGTGTGTATTTCTCTTTATCCAAAAATAAAGAAAGCCTCCTCCTTTTCCTTATTCACTCATACAGAATTTTGATAGGCCCTCGGAGCTTGTCTTTTCATTGGCCCTAACAGAGCTTGTCTCTGATTCGCTCTTGGATCTGAAAATCTCATAGGCTATTCGGTTTGGCATATGTTTTAAACAGTCAATTCGTTTGGCTGTCATACCAGTTTTAATCCCCTAGGGGGCAGCAGACAAAGACAAACAGTTTCATTCAAATATTGCTGCAGTTCAATTATCTAACCTATAAAATGTTTATTTTATTTACTATAATTTTCAGTATTAATAAACTTATCTGGCCTTTATATATAGGACCCTATAGTGTAATTCTCTCTGGTTATTTTAATATTAAACATGATTATACTTCTAGTAATCATATTAATAAACACCCCACTGTTAACCATCCTTCTTCACAGAATCATAGCATTCAACATCCTGGCATTGTATTGTAGCTTAAATGAATACAGTATATTTCATGTTTCTAATAATTTTGAATGCATGAAAAACCAGATGTAGGTCTGAAATGAAAGAAATAATGTTGTTAAAATGTCAAACATCTATACATCTATTAATGCAGCAGACATTTATCCAATATAGTATAATTCAGATCAATACATATATATCATACACACATATATATATATATATATATATATATATATATATACACATACATATATATATATATATATATATATATATATATATATATATGTTTTTAATATGATCTGTGTATTTTAAATTATTATGAAGATTTAGGCACAGCATTCCCAAATGTCTGTAGGTAAACATGAGTTCAGCTGCCTTATGTGTATTTTAAATTATTATGAAGATTAGACAGGATCCATTTATCTGAGATCTAGTTTCTCATGTGCTGTTTATCTGAGCCAACAGCCTTTTCAACTGAGAATGTGTATTCCAATCAGCAGGAGATAATCAATTCTTGCATATACTTAAGCTTAAAATAGTTCAGTCCCAGACGTTACGTCTGCATATCTCCACATGAGGTCATTACCTGATAACCTTTTATTACATGGAGGAAAGATCAGGAAATCAAACTTCAAACAAAGTCATATAGTGAACATCCCTTTGAAATAAATTGCCTTTACTTACTGAACCAAATGTTTTCCAACTTGTCCCAAGCAGCAGTGAGGGGGGACAGGGCCATAGAGAGACCAATTCATATCAAATTAGATTTTAGCTAAAAATGAAATATTAGACTCTATGATCCATCTGTAGTTCATTTAAGGCCACTTCACAGATACCCTGACATAATTCCCCCCTCCAATTTTAAATAGATGTAGGACACATGTATTTGAATTAGCTTAAAGTCAGTGGCACTTGGTGAGTGTATTGACAGCATGCATCATAGACAGTCTTCTATGAAGAGAGTCCGTTATTTTTGAGCCCTTATGCTCATTATCTAGGCATCTTTAAACTACAATATTTCTTTAGTGCATTTGGGGATATGACACTTCATTCTCCCTCTATGACTGGTAGTTGGGATCTAGGATGGCATGCTCGCAACTGATTAATATGGACCCATTTATCCATAAAAGTATCATTTTTAGGTATCCTATTTTTATAGGCAACTGGAGATATTTTGTCGGTAACGACAAAAGGACCCTTCCATGATGGAAGAAATTTCTTCTCCTTAACCTGATCTCTTTCAAAATTATAAAGATAAACTTTATCATTTATTTCATATTCCTTTTTGGAATCCAAACAGATCCCTGTATATAGCTGCGGACATTTTGTAGAGCCCATACAGTAGATAAGACGGCTTTTTCGTAATCGCTAAATTTTATTTCTATTGGGGATAGAGTTTTGCTCGCATACGCAATGACTTTGCTTAAATTATCATGCTTTTGGTACAAAACAGCACTCATCCTTATATCCGTGTAACCTGTCTCTAAGTAGAAAGGTTTATCCCCTTCAGGGTATGCTAAGCAAGGTGCTTGAGTGAGTTTTCTCTTCAGCTCCTTGATGGCTGTCTCTTGAGTCTCACCCCAGTGCCATTTCACATCCTTCTTTAGAAGAAGTAGCAGTGGTTTAGCTAATTCTGCATAATTATCAATACATTTGCGAGAATAATTAGTCATACCCAGGAATGATCTCAGTTCCTTTAAGTTAGTTGGGTTCTTAGAATTTATTATAGCTTTCACCTTTTTCTTCTGAGGATTTAACCCTTCAGAAGTAACTTCATGTCCCAAGAAGTGTACACAAGAGCGACACCATTAAGCTTTTGTAGGGATAATTTGACACCTGCCCTTTTAATTTGGCTGAGGAAGTGTTTAAGCTCTGTGATGTGTTTTTCAAAGTCTGTGCTTTTGATTAAAACATCATCAACATAAGATAAGGTCCCCCTTTCCAGTGCATAGCATAGCCTTATGCATGAATACAGCAAATTCATGTTCTGAATTTATGTATCCAAACAGGAGTCTTTGGAATGCATACTGGACCTTTTGGAACGAGAATGCAAGCTTATACTGGTCCTCTTCATGTACCTTTATGGTCCAATATCCCTGTGCACAATCAATGGCAGTGAATATTTTAGATCCCTGCATCTGTGCTAGGCACTGGTGAATGTATGGCACAGGCCAGCCAGACATGTACACTAGTTTGTTTAGCTGTCTTAAGTCAGCACACAAATGCCATTGTCCATTGGGCTTAAGAACACCTAGAACAGGATTGTTATACGAGCTGTGCACCTATCTGATAATACCTCTTTCTTCTAGGTTCCTTATGATTTCTGCAAGAGAATCATATGAGGCTAAAGGAAGTCTGTATTGTTTGACAAAGACAGGTGGTGCATTGGGATCTGTTTGGATTCTTGCAATGTGTAAGTCTGTTGTCCCACAGTCATAAGAATCCCTAGCAAAAATATCCTTGTACTCCATCAGGAGTTCTCGTAGCTGTTGGCGTTAATCATCGCTGGAACAGCCATTAGCTAAAGATATTTGCTCTTCGACTATTTGCTGAAATCCTGGAAAGATTTCAGGCTGTCCTATTTCATAGGCTTCTTCCAATCTAGAGGTGAGGTCCCCTTGATTATAACATTGCCCCCACTACTCTGGGTATTGGAGTATTCTTGCTCTTTGATCGGCTGATCAAATACCAGGGAGGCTTCTTAAATTTTACAGATGCCTTCCTCTGAGCTGAAGGGATAAATAGACTGAATTGTAAATAGTCCCTCTGGTATAGATGCAAAAGATTGTTCTATTAATTGTTCTTCAGTTAAGTATCCTTCAGGTATTAGCCAAATTACATTATTCTGGAATCCAAAAGTGTAATAACTTGATTCCAGTGCATATCCTATGGTAGTTCCCTTGGATAAGGTTATATCCTGTGGGGTCATGTTATGCACAATAACATGTATTGGAATAGTTCCAATATTTACCATAGGAGTATAGGTCATTGTGATACCCAGATTTTGTATTCTATGGGAGAGGCAAATTAGATTTTCAGAAGTTCTTAATTTCTGACCTCTCTTTAAATGTAAGGGTAAGAGAAATTTAGCAGCCCCAGCACGAATTATAACATTTTTAGACACCTGCATATTCACAGCATATGGCAATTGCTGGTTTGATTTCAGGGCTGCGTTTTCATCCTGAAATATTTCAGGGTCCGCCTTTTAACCTGCTCCAGAGGCAAGTGTTAATCTGATCTATTTGTATGGCATATCTATGTAAGAGATCATTGCCAATGTATATTTGATTATGGGGAGTATTTAAAACTAAAAACAGGTGCTTTGCTGATTTATTACCTATATATATACAGGGAGTGCAGAATTATTAGGCAAATGAGTATTTTGACCACATCATCCTCTTTATGCATGTTGTCTTACTCCAAGCTGTATAGGCTCGAAAGCCTACTACCAATTAAGCATATTAGGTGATGTGCATCTCTGTAATGAGAAGGGATGTGGTCTAATGACATCAACACCCTATATCAGGTGTGCATAATTATTAGGCAACTTCCTTTCCTTTGGCAAAATGGGTCAAAAGAAGGACTTGAGAGGCTCAGAAAAGTAGTGAGATATCTTGCAGAGGGATGCAGCACTCTTAAAATTGCAAAGCTTCTGAAGCGTGATCATCGAACAATCAAGCGTTTCATTCAAAATAGTCAACAGGGTCGCAAGAAGCGCGTGGAAAAACCAAGGCGCAAAATAACTGCCCATGAACTGAGAAAAGTCAAGCGTGCAGCTGCCAAGATGCCACTTGCCACCAGTTTGGCCATATTTCAGAGCTGCAACATCACTGGAGTGCCCAAAAGCACAAGGTGTGCAATACTCAGAGACATGGCCAAGGTAAGAAAGGCTGAAAGATGACCACCACTGAACAAGACACACAAGCTGAAACATCAAGACTGGGCCAAGAAATATCTCAAGACTGATTTTTCTAAGGTTTTATGGACTGATGAAATGAGAGTGAGTCTTGATGGGCCAGATGGATGGGCCCGTGGCTAGATTGGTAAAGGGCAGAGAGCTCCAGTCCGACTCAAACGCCAGCAAGGTGGAGGTGGATTACTGGTTTGGGCTGGTATCATCAAAGATGAGCTTGTGGGGCCTTTTCGGGTGGAGGATGGAGTCAAGCTCAACTCCGAGTCCTACTGCCAGTTTCTGGAAGACACCTTCTTCAAGCAGTGGTACAGGAAGAAGTCTGCATCCTTCAAGAAAAACATGATTTTCATGCAGGACAATGCTCCATCACACGCGTCCAAGTACTCCACAGCGTGGCTGGCAAGAAAGGGTATAAAAGAAGAAAATCTAATGACATGGCCTCCTTGTTCACCTGATCTGAACCCCATTGAGAACCTGTGGTCCATCATCAAATGTGAGATTTACAAGGAGGGAAAACAGTACACCTCTCTGAACAGTGTCTGGGAGGCTGTGGTTGCTGCTGCACACAATGTTGATGGTGAACAGATCAAAACACTGACAGAATCCATGGATGGCAGGCTTTTGAGTGTCCTTGCAAAGAAAGGTGGCTATATTGGTCACTGATTTGTTTTTGTTTTGTTTTTGAATGTCAGAAATGTATATTTGTGAATGCTGAGATGTTATATTGGTTTCACTGGTAAAAATAAATAATTGAAATGGGTATATATTTGTTTTTTGTTAAGTTGCCTAATAATTATGCACAGTAATAGTCACCTGCACACACAGATATCCCCTTAAAATAGCTAAAACTAAAAACAAACTAAAAACTACTTCCAAAAATATTCAGCTTTGATATTAATGAGTTTTTTGGGTTCATTGAGAACATGGTTGTTGTTCAATAATAAAATTAATCCTCAAAAATACAACTTGCCTAATAATTTTTCACTCCCTGTAGATAATAAACATTTAACTGTGATATTATAGCTTTCACACCTGTCATCCAGGCCGTGGACACAGTGGTCTTGGGGAGAAAGATATTTAATCACTTTAGGTTCAGCTATATGTGCTAACAAGCCTTCGCTTATATAGCTAGCTTCCTGTTTTAAGTTCAATTTAGCATATTTGGTTTTCCCAAGGTTATGCACTTGTATAGGGATACATAGATCCTCTTTAACTCTCTCAATTCCTGTGAGGCATTGAGTGTGGCCTTCCCCCTTAGGGATTTTATGATCCCCCTTGTGGAGAGATATGGTTAATACATCACCGTCTAAGGAAATATTTGCTATCTTTCCAGGTGAAATTTTAAAAGTATTACCATCAGAGCCATTTAAAGGAGTCTGATCATCTACAGAATTACATTCCTGAAATGAATCTCCACAGCATCTGGTTTCTCTTCCACCACGTGACAGTTATGTCGGGTGCGAGGTATATCAGATTTCTCATAATTAATAGGTCTTTTCGTTTGTGACCAAATTACATTATTTATGCAATCAATTATGGTGCTTAATCGCTTCAGGAGATCACTACCAATTATTAAACGATCAGTAAGCAGATCCACTATAATGACAGGGTGTCTTATGACCCTGTTCCCCAGTTTAAATTTTAACCATGCAGTACCGCAGACTTTTAGAGAGTCACCCCCAACTCCTATTAGAGAACCATCAAATTCTGTCATTTTAGTTTTGTGGGGTGTTAGCTCATTTAGCTGTGTGTAGTACCTGTGTGATAAAATAGTTGCCTGATATCCAGTATCAATTAATCCCATGATAGGTTTGGAGACTGAATCCTGCAGCTCAGCTAATACATAATATCTCCCTGCAGTTTCTACCATTTTACACATAAAATTGGCATGATTACACACTTGTGGGCTTCGCCATGTGTTACCTGAATCCGCTGCGTTACCTGATGCAGAAGAAACTTCGTTCTTACCACTCATCTCCTCTATAATAGGGCTGATTGGGTTCTTGTGTACTTAATCTGTGGAAATAAGGTTAAGAGAATGCTGCAAAGGAAGAGATTGGTTAAATTTTCCCAGCTGAGGTTGCTTGTCATCACAGCTAAATCCTCCGTTTCCGGTCTGTGGGGAGGGAACATGATTAGTACCATTTTTTACATTTATCATTTTATTTTGTATATCTCTCCCCTCCCTTTCAGGTGATACTGCAGTATTTATGACTGTGCCTGTGGCCCACTTCTGGCCACTGGCTGTATCCCTAAAAAACAATTGTTAGGTTGCTGAGCCATAAAAGCTTGACTCATATTGGTACATAGTGTACATAATTGACTAACTTGTGTGCTGAGTTGGCCCACTTGAATGGACATGCTATCATTACCCATGGACCTATTTTTTGATGTCCCTGGGTATTGATTCCTAGATCCTTGGGATCCCCCAGAATCATAGCTATTTCTCCTATTTTGATGCGGTTGTCTTTGGGGTTCAACTTGTTCAGCGTTAGTATCTTGGGGAGCACTATTTACTTGGGGTGTTTGGTTACCCATAGAGTATTTTCGCCACTTATTTTATCTACCTTTGCGGGGATACCTATTATCTCGTGGGTATTCTTCTCTTTGGGAATAATTATTTACCTGGGTATGCCCCCCATTTTGGGTATAGTCTCTCTGCGCCTCAGCCCGTGTTGGGGGAGGGGCAGAGTTAAAACTTTGTTGGGATGGCCTGTTTCCTTGGTCCACCTCCGTATAGGTTTTCTTTTTAGACTCCAAATTGAGGGGGTTATGTGACACCCTAGTTTCTGCCACAATTTTGGGACTGGGTTTTGATTCCCTTTTAACTCCCTGTTCACCAGACTGCTGAATAGAGTATATCTTTGTACTCTCTTTGATCAGCCAGTCTAATGAGCAGTGCTCACCAAAATCTCTAGCTAAATTAACTTTGATGTGTGGGGGCAATGCTTAAAAAAATAAATTCACAAATTCTGGGCATTCAAATATGGCATAATCTTCAGTCATACTGTATGCATTTTTCAGTACAGAAAGGAATTATATAGGGCTTTGGTTTGCACTACATTTTAAACTGTATACAGCTATTTTCGCTGCAGTTTTAGTGCGATATTGCCCAAATTCTTTTTTGCACTTTTTTGTCATTTTGTCTCATTCCAGGAATGAATATTCTTATCCTTTAGTGAAGCAAAGAATTTGTGATATTTACCTTCAAATACCCAGGGCAGAAAGTCAATTTTTGACTGCTCACTTTCAACATTCATAATGGATAAAGCATTTTCAAAGGTCTCTAAGTGGTCAATTATAGAATTTGCCCCTTTGTTGGAGAACTTAGGTACTGCATCCTTTAAGAAAGTAATTATTTTAGGGGTGTCATATACCTTATTAGACGTATCTTGGGATTTCCTAGGAGCCTTATTTTTGGGATTGGAGTGTTCCCTATTTTCCCTTTTACTATGGGGAGACCCCCTACGTACATTATTATTACGTGGGCTATTTGGGTATCTAGCTCCGCCCTCTGACTCACTACTAGAACTTCCCTCCCCCTCATCAGCAGAGTTATAGCAGCTCGCTGAATTTATATCATGAGGTGACTGTCTATTTGGGAAATTTACTTCAGACTCAACAGGGGTCCTTAGTCTACATTCTTCCCTAAATTTCTGCATTTCATCCCTGATGCATTCTCTATGAGAGAATTATCTGCATTATTCTCACTGCTAATAGAGGGGTTTTCATTATGGCGATATGACCTTTTTAAATCACTTAATTCTCTCTGGCTTTGTGCGAGCTGTTTATTTAACTCTTGTATCTTTTGCTAGTAAATTTAAGTTATGTTTATCTAAGATGGCTATGTCTTGGGCAAACTCATCATATTTTTGTCTATATTTAAATTCTCTTCGCATTTGCGTGAAGAGCGAATACTATTTTCTAGCCCCTGTATTTGCCATTCCTTTTCTATGAGGTAGAGCGACATTTCATCAATAATGCATAATACAAGGGGCCAACATTTTAGTATTAGTTCGTCTCGCTTCTTGGGATTTTTGCATTGATTAATTTTTAGCAATTCTTGGAATAATTCACTTTTTTCATTCCACCTTTCATCATCAATAGCAATATTTTTAGCCTTAATTTCAATCATATCATATAATCATTTAATTCACCTGCAATATTAAACCCCTCTTATCACAACCTCTTATGTGGCCTATAATGTCCATCTTAAAAAATATTGCCTCGACTAAGGGGTATTGTCAGGGAACAAATTTCAACGCTATGTACAGAATTAAGTGATTCACTTCTGGTTACAGACATTATTATATTGGCTTAGTATTTAGTTAAATTAAAACGCTAATACAATTTTGGCCAATAAGAGAAAAAAGAAATATATATTTTCAAAAATATTAATATTATTTTTGAAATATGAAAATTAATATTTCAATTTTTTTAAAAAAATTATATTTTCAAAATATTAATATTAATCTTGAAATATGAAAATCAATATTTAAAAAAAAATTCTATTTACTACAAATATATAATATAAAAAGATAGATAATAATAATATCTAAAGCAAAGTGCCTCCAAATAATAATGTCAGCATATAGCCGGGTTATAATACAATATATTTAATAATTATTCTTTAAAATAGAACCCCAATAAAATGCATATACGAAACAATACAATTAATGTAAATTCCTGAAATCTTTATATTAGTTAAAATTTATAGACACATTGAAATATATTTGTAGAAAACCAGATATGATTCAATACTATACACGTTTAAATTATTAAAATATTCTATGCAAAGATCATAAAATTTACCTTATTTATTCACAATTGAATTGCATTAAAATACCACAATGAGACCAAGATATAAGTCACTAACATTCAGACTCGTACAATTATTATTTAACCCACAAATGATTCTAATACAATTCTAATTAGAACACCAGAAGTATATATATTCTTAATGTAAACAGTCAGTTTAAATGCCAATTTATCTATGCTGAAATAGTTCTTAATTACCTACAGTTAAGACAAATTCTAAAATATATTTGTATATTTGCAAAGATAAACTACTTAGCATTTATGATTAGTTTTACAATACATAGGCTATTTTTTTATAAATATGCTAACTACAGCAACAATGAATGTTTGTTTTAAAGGGACAGTCTACTCCAGAATTTTTATTTTTTAAAAAGATAGATAATCCCTTTATCACCCATTCCCCAGTTTTGCATAACCAACACTGTTCTATTTATACACACATTACCTCTGTGATTATCTTGTATCTAAGCCTATGGAGACTGCCCCCTTACCTCAGTGCTTTTGACAGACATGCAGTTTAGCCAATCACTGCAGACTCCTAAATAACTCAAAGGGAGTGAGCACAATGTTATCTATATGACACACATGAACTAGTACTGTCTAACTGTGAAAAACTTTCAAAATGCTTTGAGCTAAGAGGCGGTTTTCACCGGTTTTAGAAATCAGTTTGATTCTACCTAGGTTTAGCTTTTCAAAAATACCAACAAGGGAACAAAGAAATTTTGATGATAAAAGTACATTGGAAAGTTGTTTAAAATTACATGCCCTATCTAAATCATGAAAGTTTATTTTCGTCTAGATTGTCCCTTTAAATATTTAGCATACAATACATGGCGCACAAAATTCGGGAACGTTGTTGAGCCTCAGTGATCTCCGCGATTGAGACACCTAACAACACAGTAACCTCACACCCACAGGAAATAGTAGACACTTTCGCAGCATACTATGGTGACCTATATGACGGGAGAAAGGTTTTACGCAATTCAGAGACAGAGACACTTACTTCAACTTTTTTCAACCACAACTTACTGCAAACCATATCTAAAGAACAGAGGGAAACTCTGAATACACCCATATTCAATATGGAAGTACTAGGGGCTATCAAAGATCTTAAGCCAGGAAAGGCGGCGGGACCGGATGGCTTTCCCGGCGAATATTGTAAGCTGTTAAAGTAACATTGATCCCACACCTTGTTAAATTCTGTAATTACATCATGGAAGGGGGGGTTATTCCACCTGAGCTCCTGGCCGCAAAGATAGTAGTAATCCCCAAGCCAGGGAGGGATCACAAAAAATGTCAAAATTACCGCCCAATATCCCTAATTAACCAAGACCTTAAAATATTCACAAAGATATTAGCAAACCGACTTAAGCATATTATACCACACCTGGTACACCCGGATCAGGTGGGTTTTATTAAAATAAGGGAAGCCCCAGATAATATCCGCAAAGTCACTAATCTAATTCAGACCTTAAAAGAGACACGAACGCCTTCTCTGCTACTATCGTTGGATGCGGAGAAGGCGTTTGATAGAATTGACTGAGATTATATGTTTTTGGTAATGCATAAGATGGGGTTTGAAGGGGCAGTTTTGAAAGCATTAAAGGCTATTTACTTTGTTCCAGGAGCTCAGGTCTCATCAGCGGAATACAAATCTCAACCCTTCCTAATTCGAAACGGGACCAGATAGGGGTGCCCTCTGTCTCCACTACTGTTTGCTCTATGTATAGAGCCTCTAGCTGCCAAAATTCGCTCACAAGTAGATATAACAGGAGTTAAGACAGCTAAGACGGAATATAAGTTAGCCTTGTTTGTGGATGATATACTATTGACCTTGACGAATCCCCTAATATCACTACCCAATCTTTACCAAACTCTAGAGACCTTCTCTGTTATTTTGGGATTTAAAATAAACGCAGAAAAGTGCGAAGCTCTACCCATTGCGATTCCACGACAGACTCAGACGCTATTAGAATCCAACTTTAACTTTAAATGGATGAAACACTCCCTAAAATACCTGGGAATTCACCTTCCTACTTGTCCCTCACAATTATATAAAGCAAACTATATCCCACTGTTCAAACAAATTAGAAAGGACTTATCAAAATGGAAAACCTATACATTTTCATGGCTAGGTAGAGTGGCTGCGGTTAAGATGAATGCTTTACCGAGGATATTGTATCTTTTTAGAACACTACCTATTAAAATTGTAAAAACAGATATAAATACACTACAAAAGGAAATACTAGTATACATTAGAGGGGATAAAACAAATAGAATAGCGAAATCAATCTTTTTTTTTTTTTAAATATTTATTTACGGACCAACATGAGTACAAAACACAAAATCCGCCATGCAAGGCTTAATGTAATAGCCTATTACAAAAGAAATTGATGCCTTTATCTTAACTTAAATAATAATAATAGTACATATCCTTTGTTAATGAATTAATACATATTATACTCAATGAAGGTATTTTCTATTTATTTTATGCATTTAATTAGGGAGAGAAAAGGAAAAGAAAAAGAAAAAAGAAAAAACAACTATAATCATTCAATTGGTAAACAGTTTGATTCAGAGTCAATTTCATATTCCTCAGTTAACTTGTCAAGGAAAAGGAGATATGTATAACTGTAGTATTGGGGGAGAAGGAGGGGAGAGGGAAGGCAGGAGGAGGGAAAGGGGGAAAGAAAAAAAAAAAAAAAAAAAAAAAAAAAAAAAAAAAAAAAATCTCAGGGGGGATTTTGGTGTTACCATCGATCTAGTAACACTACTTCAGAATGCCTAAAAGGGTAGATTAATTGATCTATTTCTTCTGGTGGAAAAATCTTAATAAATGTCGACCACTTTTTGAAGAAGAGCATTATCTCTCTTTCAGATGTTAGAGTTGTGTCCATTTGCTCGATAATACATTGTTTTTTCATATAATTTTTAATTTCCAAAATACTAGGTATCTTGGGGGTACGCCAATTCTTGAGGATTAAGTTTCTTGTTGCCAAGATAGTCATATTTCTAGCCTTCAAATGTTCAATGACCATAGGTGATTCTTTGAGAAAAACAACTTCCGCCAGAGAGATAGAGAGAGGATATATCTTCAATGTTTTTTTGAGCCAAAATTCTACTCTTTGCCATAGCTGTCTTATCTTCGGGCATGCCCATAACATGTGGACAATATCAGCTGCTGGATACGCACATTTTGGACATATATTGAATTCATGGTTATGCCATTTATGTCCCTTTGATGGAGTATAATAAGATCTATACAATAGTTTGATATGTGATTCTCGCCAGCTTGCGGATAAAGTAGTTTGGGCCGTTATAGATATAGATTTTTCTACCTGTTCTATCTCCAGATTTAATTCTGGATATATGAGATTCCATTTCTGCGTTATCTGGCTTAAGTTAGAGTTTCCATGTGAGCTAGTTGCTAATTCATACCAAATTGAAACAGAGGTTAAATTATTTTTTGCAAGAATAGGCCAGCTATCTAATTTCCCCCATGTCCATACCCATCCGAATTTCTCAATAAGAGAGAAAAGGTAGTGCCTCGCCTGCAAGTAAGCGAAAAAGTCCTTATTATTCAATTGAAACTCTTGTTTTAATCTATCAAATGACTTTACTGATAAAGTATCTTGATCTATGAATTGCGTCATAAAGGTTAGACCCTTCTCCTGCCAAGTCTGAAATAATCGAGATTGTGTTCCTTGTTGAAATTCTGGGTTACCACATAAACATTGAAATTTTGGAATAGAAAGATCAATGTTTACTTTTTGTCCAAATTTTTTCCAAGCTTGTATTATTACGTATATCGAGTTAATAGATTTCACCTTCTTTGGGATTAACTGTATTGGGCAATGGATTAATGCTATGGGATTATAGGGATATAGGATATTTTTTTCAAGTTTATTGTTAGTAAAATAGTCTTTGTTCTCAATCCAGTCTATCACTATGCGTGTGAGAAAGACTAAACTATATTTGCTAAGATCAGGCAGGGCGAGTCCCCCATATTTTTTGGGGAGATAAAGTTTATCTAGAGAGATACGGGGTCTCTTGCATTTCCATATGAAGTATCTGAGAGCTCTGTTCAGTTTTTTCCAGTCTTTTACTTTTAAAATAACCGGAACGTTCTGTAGGGGAAAAATGATTTTTGGAAGTAGAACCATCTTGAATAAAGCGATACGTCCTGATAGGGATAATGGAAGATCTTGCCAACTATTCAAATACTCTATTATCTTTGATAATGTGGGGGGAATGTTAAGATCATACCACTCTTTTGGATCAGCTGATATATTAATTCCTAGGTATCTAAAGTGGGAGATTACCTCCTTAAAGGGTATCAACTGCGGGGAAGCCTCATTTTTCCTAACCCATAAAAACTCTGATTTCGAGTTATTGATCTTGTAGCCAGCAAAGGACCCGAAGGAGTTAATGATCGACAGTAATCTTGGGATATTTTTTCCCGTGTCCGACATATAAATCAGCACATCATCCGCATACAAGGCGATTTTTTGCTCTAATGAGCCAATTATTATTCCCTCAATAGATTGCCTGATTTTAAGAGCTAGAGATTCCATCGCTAAATCGAATAGTAAGGGTGATAATGGGCATCCTTGCCTCGTACCTCTCTGAAGTTTAATTATCTTAGATTCTAGGTTACCAATGACCAATTTGGTAGAGGAGTTATTACAAAGATTGTCAATAAGAGAAATAAAATTGTCCTTAAAGCCAAAGTTAAACAATGTGGTTAGAATGTGTTGATGGTGTACCGAGTCAAACGCTTTTTCTGCGTCAAGCGCGATAATTGCGAGATCAGAATGGTCATATGCCGAAGTTTCTTGCAAATTACTGAAATAGTCAAGGACAAGAAACAATTCCCTAACCTTAGCCGCTAAGTTACGTTTAGAGAGGAATCCTGCCTGGTCTTTGTCAATAAGAACTCCAATCTCACCCTGGAGTCTCTTAGCTAGAATAGAAGATAGTATCTTATAATCGGTGTTCAATAATGCAATAGGGCGATAGGACTCCTTTTTCACGGGGTCCTTCCCTGGCTTCAAGATCAGAACTGTAGTAGATGCAGCAAAATTCGGCGAAACAGGTTTTTTTTCTATGTAATAGTGATTAAAAAGGTTTCTTAAGTGAGGGATTAGAATAGGAGATAATATCTTATAGAACTCACTCGGTAAGGAGTCTGGTCCAGGAGCTTTTTCCAATTTTAAATTTTTGATAGCGCCTATAATCTCTTGATCAGAGATAGGAGAATTGATTTTGGCTGTTGCTTCCTCAGCTAAACATGAGTGTTCAAGCCCTCTCCAGAATAATTCTGAAGCTTCTAGGTCTGAATCCCTAAAGGAATATATGTCCTCGTAGTAAACAGAGAAAGCGTCAATAATTTCTTTTGGGTCTTTAAGTATGGTATCTTGTTCATAAAGTGAGTCAATAGTAGGACTTCCTTGCGTATTCTTAACCAATTTAGCCAGTAATTTACCTGCCTTATCGCCATATCTATAGAACTTCGCTCTGTATTTTATTTCATTTTGTACTGAAGTATGAATCAACATAGTATCTCTCACTCTCTTGGCGGAAGTATATTTCCTCCAATTTATAGGGGTAGGTTGCGCTAGGTATTTATTATAGGCGCTAGTAAGTGTTCTTAGTATTTCTTTTTCTCTATGTTCAGCTTTCCGTTTAAAATTAACCATATATGAAATGATGTCTCCTCTAATTACTGCTTTGCCTGCCTCCCATAATAAGCTCGGGTCATTAACTGACCCTAGATTTAAGGAAAAAAAATCTGTCATTTTAGTAGACAACCAGCTTTTGAATTTAGAATCTTTCATTAGAAATTTAGGAAAAAAAAAGCGGCGAGATTTACATATTTTATTATGCAGTGGAATAGTTAGAATAATTGGAGCATGATCGGAGATAGTAACTTGTGTTATTTTAGTTGTGGCTCCTGTTTTTAATATCTCCTCATTAACTAAAAATAGGCCAATTCTTGACAGCGAGTTCACGCTCCTAGCTTTGCACGTAAATTCTCTTTGAATAGGATTATGAATCCTCCATATATCCTTGAGAGCCAGGTTCCTAAAGATGGCCTTAAACATTTTGTTTTCTAATTTGTCTCTTTTGGAGATATAAGTGTTGCGTACTTGTCTACATCTATCTAGGGGAATCTGTGGAGTCATGTTGAAGTCCCCTGCTACAACTATGTTGCCTTCACCCAGTTGTAAAATTTTAGTCTGTAATGATTCCCAGAATTTAGTTTCAAATTTATTAGGGGCGTAAATATTACAAAGGGTAAATACGGAGTTTGAACATTTAATTTTTAAAATCAGGATTCTACTTTCTGGATCATAGACTTCTAATAGTACCTCATATGGGATATTCTTTCCTAATAAAATAGCTGTTCCCCTTTTTCTGCCTATACTAGGTGTAAAAAATACTTCCTTAACCCAAGAGGATCTTAGCTTTAATGATTCAATTGTGTTCAAATGAGTCTCCTGGATAAAGGCGATATCTGTGTTTAGTTTCTTTAAATGTGAAATTATCGTTTTACGCTTTATCGGAGTAGAGATACCTCCTACATTCCAGGAGGATATAACTAATTTCCTTACTTTAGTCGACATTTATCAAGAAATTTAGAGTGGAGCAAAAAGAAGAAGAAGGAAAAAAAAAAAAAAAAAAAAAAAAAAAAAAAAAAAAAAAAAAAAAAAATGTATATACATGTATATGCGCATAAATCATAGCAGGATAAAAGATTAAGGACCCTCTCCCCTCCTCCCTCCCCCACCCCTCCACTAAAAAAAAATCCAACAAACTCCAACAACAAAAATGGATAAAAAGCATTCGGAACATCAGTGATAATCACAGGATTACTCTCTTATATAGAGTTTTAGATCAGCCTTATTTAACACATCTTTCCGTATAGAACTTTTCTGCATCGGATGTGTTATCAAAAAGATATGTATGACCCTGAAATTCTACTTTAAGTTTAGCTGGGTAAACAACTGTGGCTGAGAATCCCTCCTTAATTAGTCTGCCACAGATTGGGGAGAGCTCCCTTCTCCTCAGGGAGGTTTCATAAGCAAAATCCTGAAAAAGTAGAATTCTATTTCCTTCAAGGAGGATAGGTGCATTTTTACGGGATAGCTGTAAAAGCTTAGACTTATCCTGATAATTTAAGTACCTCGCTATTATGGGCCTCGATCTTAATCCATCTTTACTTGACAGGGGGGATCTCCCCAATCTGTGAGCCCTTTCCACAGCTAGGGGTAACAATTCCTGCGAAATACCAAGCAGTTTGGGAAGAGTCTCAGCCATAAGTTTTATCAATTCTGTATGTTGAACCGTCTCAGGAACCCCAATTATTCTAACATTGTTTCTCCTGGAGCGGTTCTCTAAATCTTCAATTTTATTTTGTAATTCTGTTAATGAAAGTGAATTAGCCTTCAAATTCGTGTCATATGTTACTGTCAGATCTTCTAGATCGGACACTCTTTGTTCGACTTCCTGAATCCGTGCCGAAAATTGTTTGATTTCTGCTGATAATATATGTATATCTTGCTTTATTTCTAATCTAAGAAATTCAAATTTTGGATTCAGGGCTTCCATAATGCTATTTACTAATAACTGTGAGTTAGGGGCCTCAGTATGTTTTATAGAGGAAACTGGTTCAGAATGTAACTCGACCAAGGTTTCAGTAGCTGTCTTGTTCCTTCTATCTCTGGGTCTAGAAGCCATAGTTGGTGAAGTGTTTTTATTTTGAGATGGTGAATTTAGGTATTTGTCCATAAGTGTTTTAATTGGAAGAGAAAAAAAAAAAAGGAGAGAGTGTACCTCCTGTTCCCTTTAGAGTGAACGTGATAAAGGAGTGTTTAGTGTTAGTGAAGAGAAAAAAAAAAAAAAAAAAAAAAAGAAAAGAGAGAGAGAGGAAAGAGAAAGAGAAAGAGAGGGGGGGAAAGAAAAAAAGAAAACAACCCACAGCAAATCGAGTGAAAACAAGTGAGAACAAGTGAGTGTGTACCAACGTGTAATTTGTTAGAGTGAATGTGTAAGACTACCCAAGATCCTAGATCTTTGGATAGGTTGATAAAAAAATTACTTGTAAATTATAGAGGGAGAGAAATAGAAGTCAGTGTGGAAAAAAAAACGTGAAAAAATCAAGTGGAATCAAGTGAATGTGTGATACGTGAATTTTATTAAGTAAGTGTGTAAGACCAACGAGGATCCTAGGTCCTAAGGCTAGTGTGGTTAAAAGACTATTTGTAAGAAAATTATTCTGATAGTCCTCAATTTATTCTTCCTGTATAACCTTTAATCCAAAGTTTAATTTTCTATTAATTGTGTCTGAAAAAAAAAAAAAAAAAAAAAAATTGTTCCAGTTTTCAATTCTCAACTATGCCTAGCTCCAAAAAATTATGCGTGCCCTACTGTACACTAGAGCTAGTTCTTCTAAATATTATATAACTAACCTCGATGATGTGGGGGTAAAATGAGCCCTTTGATTAATTTATGTATGGGTTGTTCCTGGGCCTATAGCTGCCTATTCATCCCTCTGGTGTTCCCTTCCTATAAGTTTCTATACTGATACTTGATACTATATATATATATATTACAGATACATATATATATATATATATATATATTTACACTTATTATATCATTTTCCAACAAGTGTGCTATAGAACTAGAACATGGTGAATATATGATATATATATAAAAATACCAATATATGACTGTTAAGGGTACTATAATTGCCGTCAATACTAATATAAATATTAGGAGCACACAAGATTATGTATTGGGAATACCAATTATACCAAAGATATGTTATAGGTAACTCCTATATTGATGGTATTGTAAAAAAAAAGGAAAATTGTAAGTTCATTGATATGCAGAAATTTTAGATTAACAGACCTTAAAAAAAAAAAAAAGGAAAAATCAGTTGCTTATTTGCTAAGAGAGGTAGTATGCTATAATAACCACTTAGATATTAGGCAATAAAAGACATATTAAGGTATAAGATGCAAGAGTTTGCCAGTTCATGGTTAAAGTAGAATTTTAGCAAGACAAAAAGTCCCAAGCCGCAGGAGCTTATCTGCAAAACTTTCAAAATAGTGTCACCGCCTCTTTGTAGCTTTATAATAATTCTATTTCAGTCAGGAATATATCGTTCAGTTAATAATCCCAAGAGTAGGACCAGCTACAGTCCTAAGATAAAAATACATTTTTTCTCTTCTCCCTCTCTTTTAGGAGTAGATCAAATGATTGAGCACTTGTAGTCAGAGAGAAAGTGCAGGTATGAAGAAGAGACTGAGTTAGCAATGTCTCGTTTGTAATATAGCCCTGGTGAAGACAGCGTCAGGTTTTAAAGAAGCAAGAGCTGATAGTACAAACACAGTATATTTCTTCTTACCCCCATCTGTGTCTGCACTGTAATTTGCTGATGAGGATCACACAAGGGGATCCACGGCTCCGCTTCCTAGCCTCGAGTTCTCTTGCCTCCAGGTGCCGTTCACGGTCTCTTTGCGATGGACCTTTCGACTGGCTCACCTATCCCTGGCAATCTCCCAGTCAACGGATTCATCCGCGCAGATCCGGCTGGAAGTGGGGAGCCGGCTCCGTTGTCCAACAGGCTGCTAGCCGCAAACACAGCTCTGCCGTCTCTCCACACGCAGCAACGGTGGGTGGGGGCGGCCACAGCTATCTCAGCCTTCAGACCGTTGAGTTCACTGGGGGTGAACGTCGATCTTCAACACAGTGGGGGGGCTCGAGCTGTTCAGGTGAATTTCAGTAGCTCTTGCTGTCTTGTATGCCTCCCCGCTCCAGCCAGGTGGAGGAGGGAGGAAGGGCTTCAACTGCCTTGGTGTCTTTAGGCGTTAGCCTGATTTCCACGAGATTGAAAGAGATGCTGCTTGGGGTAGATTTCAATTTCTTCAAAAAAAAAATAATTCTGTGTCAGCGTATGATCGATTTTTACGCTGTGGAGGATAACTGGGCTGATGGTTTTAGCCAGCCGCAATGTTTCCCTCTGCGATAGAGGTTCCAGGCGCGATAACCCGCCAAGGTGTGGTTGCAGGGGAGCAGTACCTGCACAGGTGCAAGGTGCAGTCTATGCGCAGGCTCCTCCTCTTCCCTCCCAGCGAAATCAATCTTAAATAGACATAACAAACTGGGAGGTATCAGGGCCCCTAACTTAATAGAATACTACAATGCTGCCAGATTGGCACAAGACAGTCTACTGTTAAAGAGAAACAAAGAGATTATTTGGCCTACTCTAGAAACAACATTAGGTGGATGGGGCGAGACTGATACAATTATTTGGGATCCCGGGAGAAAACAAACCAAGCAAGAGACATATAGACCTTACACTACAAACCTCACAATAACCACCTGGAAGAAAGCAAGAACCAAATACGACCTCATGCCACAATATTCCTTATACATCCCCATAAGATATATTTTACCCAGTGAACTCTGGGATCAGCTTCAGAAATGGGAAAATAAGGGTCTATATAGAGTGGCAGACTTCATGGAGGGCGGAACTACACTCACATTTAATCAACTCCAGGCAAAATTGAACCCCTTGAAATTACACTGGTACCTATACCTACAGATACATTCGGCTACCCAGTCATATCTGAAACACCCAAGAGAAAACAACACTACACCAATAGAAAACTTTTGTAAATCAGAGGACCACGACAAACACACCATCTCTATCCTATATATAACCATACAGGCTTCGCAGATCACTACAAAAACCTCCACTATGTTGGCGAGGGAAAGAGAATTACTCACCAGTAAAGAAATTAAAGAGTGGGAAATAATATTTCAAAATGCAGAAAAGGGGCTTATAAGTGTAGACCTTAAGGAAAATGTAATTAAGACTATACACCGATGGTATCTAACACCCACGAGAACGGCTCATATGCACACGCAGGGAAGTGCCTTATGCTATAGAGGGTGCAGAGAAATAGGAACATACAAGCATATGTGGTGGGATTGTAGAGAAATTACAGGGATATGGAAACAACTATCCTCCTTCCTCAGTCGAATTTTGAATGAAGATATAGATCTCAAAATTCAACAGGCCCTCCTACATGTACATATTAATAAATTTAATAAACATATCAACACATTTATTAGGATACTGTGTACAGTCACGAGGACATGCATAGCTAGACATTGGAAAACAGCTAGCCCAACCTGGACAGAGATTTACAATAAAATTCAATATACATACAATATGTATGAGTTGGCATCACACACTTTATACAATAAAGAAGTAGTCCTAGCGGTATGGTATTACTGGATAACTAAATGAAAATTAGACATATAAGACTAATGGGAGATATATACTTTGGTGGCCAATGCAGATATAAAAATCTTCATCTACTGTGGTACACATAACAAAAACTAAAATAAGATGTGTCGTCACTCCCCTTCCCCATCCCTCCTTCCTTCTTCTATCCTAACCTATATAACCTTACCTCGTTTAGGTATTGTATTCTCTAAAATTAAGTTATGTTGAGATAAGGTAATTAACCTTAGATTCAATGAAAGTTTCAATATAACTCAACAAAAGATTAATTTAGAGCTGGATATGATGACTGTACTACCTTTTAAGAGAGACTGCTCGATAGCAAGAAAGATACATGGACTAAATATCATCAGAAATAGATGACCTCAGGACTCTAGTACTTATCTTTAATTGATGAGCCCATGTAGACATCTAATTATTACTAGAAACGAATAGAGCATTATAAAAGTTATTATATTAATTGAATTATTTATCATATAGAAGTGTTATATTGTAAAACTACTCCCTAGAGTCCATGAAGATGGAGATCAGTACAGAGGAAGGTATGCTTGTAACTGTTTATTATTTCAAACAAATAAAAAATATTCAAATATAAATATTTAGCATACAAAAGGCAAGCTTAAAACTAGACAGGACTATGAATATGAGTCTAAAATATAAATATGCTCTTTAAATCTATCAGTTGTAATTTAACTGCAGCGACTATAAATATATTTTGTTTGAAATATTATCTTTATTTAGCAACCTCTTATACTTTAACAGGGGATCAATGAATATCTTCCTATTTCCAGAATTTTCAATGTACGTCCAATTCACCTCAGAATACAAAAGGAGAGTTTTGCAATGTGGAGAAGTAAGGGTAGCTATTATGCCTTTAAGTAACTGTATCCAATGCAGCCAATTAAAGTTACCAGTTAGCAGACAGATAGCCAGCCAGCCAGCCCTTTACTATCCTATGCTTGGGGTTTTATCATGTGAGATAATCCTACCCCTTTTTGTTCTGTACCATCATTGGTGAATTGGATAGGCCCTTCGGATCTGAGCATGGATTGGCCCTGGGAAATTTTATTTTTAACAGCCAAAGGCCTTTTGGCTGTAATACTGGATTTTGGCCATCGGGGGCAGCAGACAGAGACAAACAGTTTCATTCAATCATTCCTATATAATAAAAAACATTTCTTTAAATGTGTATTTTAAATGCTATAATTTCTTTATACATATTAATAAATTACATGTTCAAATACACATGGGTCACTGTCAGGGTGCCAGGAATCAGACTGAGATGAGAAGTGCAAAAATAATCACACCTTTATTAATAGCAAAAAATAATAAAAAGTCCACAAGTCAAATAACAAGCTAGGAGTCAAAACCAGAGCTGGTAGTCAGACGAGCCGAGTCAGGAGCCAAAGCGAATAGTCAGACGAGCCGGAATCAGGAACAAGGTAAACAGCAGAGTCAGGAACAAGCCAGGGATCAGGAACCAGGAAGGACGTCAGGCAGCCAGGTAATATACATGACAGGAACTCTCACAAACTGTTCTGAGACAGCGCAAAGGCAAAGCATACTGAACAGAGGCCCTTTAAATAATAAGTGATGACATCACAATTCTGAGACTGCATCCTGTCTCACATGGATGATGCACACCAGTTTGGCCATAAAAGGAAGTGCAGGAATTGAGCAGCATCCCCCACAATGCACCATAGTCAGTAAGAGAGGTGAGTAAAATGGCTGCCAGCAGCACATGGCAAACACAACAGGGAAAAAACCCTGACAGTACCCTCCCCTCAACGACTCCTCCCCCGCGGGAGGACAAAAGACTTATTGGGGAAACGGGCATGGAAGGCACAGAGGAGGGCGGGAGAATGAACATCAGAGGAGGGAACCCAAGAATGCTCCTCCGGAGCCTCTCCAGTGAACCAAATACGGTACATAGCCCCTGGACATACGAGAGTCAATAATGCTGCTGACCTCATACTCCTCATGGTTGTCAACAAAGATAGGACGGGGACGAGGCAACACAGTGGTAAAACGATTACAAACCAATGGTTTCAAGAGGGAGACATAAAAAACATTGGAGATGCGCATAACAGGAGGAAGGTCAAGAGCATAGGCCACAGGATTAACCCGTCGGAGTATTCAAAAAGGACCAACATAACGGGGAGCCAATTTATTGGAAGGCACACGAAGGTTCAAGTTGCGGGAGGACAGCCAAACTCTCTCACCAACCTGGTAGGAAGGTGCGGGCAGACGCCTACGATCAGCCTGGAACTTTTGGCGCTGCATAGAATGATGAAGGCAATCCTGAATCTGCACCCACGTGGAACGGAGTTGCTGGAGATGCTCCTCCAAAGCCGGAATACCCTGAGACATGAATGAATCGGGCAACAAGGATGGTTGAAACCCATAATTCGCCATGAACGGGGATATCTTGGAGGAAGCATTAATAGCACTATTACGAGCAAACTCTGCCCAAGGTAACAGTTCAGACCAATTATTGTGGTGATCTGAGACATACAGGGAGTGCAGGATTATTAGGCAAATGAGTATTTTGACCACATCATCCTCTTTATGCATGTTGTCTTACTCCAAGCTGTATAGGCTCGAAAGCCTACTACCAATTAAGCATATTAGGTGATGTGCATCTCTGTAATGAGAATGGGTGTGGTCTAATGACATCAACACCCTATATCAGGTGTGCATAATTATTAGGCAACTTCATTTCCTTTGGCAAAATGGGTCAAAAGAAGGACTTGACAGGCTCAGAAAAGTCAAAAATAGTGAGATATCTTGCAGAGGGATGCAGCACTCTTAAAATTGCAAAGCTTCTGAAGCGTGATCATCGAACAATCAAGCGTTTCATTCAAAATAGTCAACAGGGTCACAAGAAGCGTGTGGAAAAACCAAGGCGCAAAATAACTGCCCATGAACTGAGAAAAGTCAAGCGTGCAGCTGCCAAGATGCCACTTGCCACCAGTTTGGCCATATTTCAGAGCTGCAACATCACTGGAGTGCCCAAAAACACAAGGTGTGCAATACTCAGAGACATGGCCAAGGTAAGAAAGGCTGAAAGACGACCACCACTGAACAAGACACACAAGCTGAAACGTCAAGACTGGGCCAAGAAATATCTCAAGACTGATTTTTCTAAGGTTTTATGGACTGATGAAATGAGAGTGAGTCTTGATGGGCCAGATGGCTGGATTGGTAAAGGGCAGAGAGCTCCAGTCCGACTCAGACGCCAGCAAGGTGGAGGTGGAGTACTGGTTTGGGCTGGTATCATCAAAGATGAGCTTGTGGGGCCTTTTTGGGTTGAGGATGGAGTCAAGCTCAACTCCCAGTCCTACTGCCAGTTTCTGGAAGACACCTTCTTCAAGCAGTGGTACAGGAAGAAGTCTGCAGGACAATGCTCCATCACACGCGTCCAAGTACTCCACAGCGTGGCTGGAAAGAAAGGGTATAAAAGAAGAAAATCTAATGACATGGCCTCCTTGTTCACCTGATCTGAACCCCATTGAGAACCTGTGGTCCATCATCAAATGTGAGATTTACAAGGAGGGAAAACAGTACACCTCTCTGAACAGTGTCTGGGAGGCTGTGGTTGCTGCTGCACGCAATGTTGATGGTGAACAGATCAAAACACTGACAGAATCCATGGATGGCAGGCTTTTGAGTGTCCTTGCAAAGAAAGGTGGCTATATTGGTCACTGATTTGTTTTTGTTTTGTTTTTGAATGTCAGAAATGTATATTTGTGAATGTTGAGATGTTATATTGGTTTCGTTGGTAAAAATAAATAATTAAAATGGGTATATATTTGTTTTTTGTTAAGTTGCCTAATAATTATGCACAGTAATAGTCACCTGCACACACAGATATCCCCCTAAAATAGCTAAAACTAAAAACAAACTAAAAACTACTTCCAAAAATATTCAGCTTTGATATTAATGAGTTTTTTGGGTTCATTGAGAACATGGTTGTTGTTCAATAATAAAATTAATCCTCAAAAATACAACTTGCCTAAGAATTTTGCACTCCCTGTAGCAACAAAGGAACTGTTCCAGAGCTTGATTAGACCGTTCCGCAGCCCCATTGGATTGAGGGTGATATTCCGAGGAGAAGGAAAGCTGGATCCCCATTTGAGCACAAAAGGAATGCCAAAATCTGGAGACAAACTGGCTACCCCGGTCCGACACTATCTCCTTGGGTAACCCATGTAAACGGAAGACCTCCCGAGCAAAAATTGAAGCAAGCTCCTGAGCGGTAGGCAGCTTCATCAAGGGAATGCAATGTGACATTTTAGAAAAACTGTCAACAACCATAAGGATAACAGTATTGCCATTGGAAACAGGGAGCTCGACAATGAAATCCATGGAAAGATGTGTCCATGGACGCTCACCATTAGCAATAGGTTGAAGAAGACCCACAGGAAGACATCGAGGAGTCTTATTCTGTACACAAACTGAGTAGGAGGCAACATACGCAGCAACATCAGAACCAAGACCTGGCCACCAGAATTGTCGAGTGACAGACCAAATAATTTGGTTCTTGCCTGGGTGACCTGCGGCTTTAGGATAGTGGTAAGTGTGCAACAGTTTAGTTAGAAGATTCTCAGGAAAAAAAACACTTACCACTAGGTTTCTCAGGAGGTGCATTGGTTTGTGCGGCCAGGATCTCCTCCCCCAAGGGAGAAGTCAAATTAGTATGTATGGTAGCCAAAATATGGTCAGGAGGTATAACAGGAGTAGGTACAGACTCCTCCTTGGACAGAGGCGAAAATTGTCCAGAGAGGGCATCAGCCCTAACATTCTTACTACCAGGCAGGTAGGAGACCACATAATAAACCGAAACAAAAATAGCGCCCATCTGGCCTGTCAGGCGACAAACGTTTTGCTTCAGATAAATAAGTTAAATTCTCGTGGTCAGTAACAATGAACACTGGCACGCTAGTACCCTCGAGAAGATGCCTCCATTCCTTAAGTGCCAAAATTATGGCCAGTAATTCCCTGTCGCCAATTTCATAATTGCACTCTGCTGGAGACAATTTCTTAGAGAAGAAACCACACGGATGCAAGGAACCGTCAGGCGTAGGACGTTGAGACAAGAGGGCACCTACTCCAGTCTCAGACGCATCGACCTCAAGAACGAAAGGCAGGACAGGGTTAGGATGAGCCAGAACTGGAGCGGCAGCAAAGGCAGTCTTAAGACTATCAAAGGCCTTAATGGCAGTAGGTGACCAATGGAGTGGATCATTCTCTTTACGGGTCATGTCTGTGATAGGTTTGACCAAGGAAGAAAAGTTTTTAATAAACTTCCTATAGTAATTGGCGAACCCCAAAAAACGTTGAATAGACCGAAGACCAACTGGGCGAGGCCACTGCAGAACTGCAGATAACTTGTCAGGATCCATGGAGAACCCTGCAACGGAGATAACATAACCTAGGAAGGTTACTTGAGTCTGATGGAACTCACATTTCTCGAGTTTACAAAACAGGCCATTCTCACATAGTCTCAGAAGAACCCGTGTAACATCAGAACGATGAGCCTCAAGTGTGGGTGAGTGTATGAGGATGTCGTCTAAATACACCACAACACACCGTTGCAACATATCTCGTAGGACATCATTAATAAATTCCTGAAAAACAGCAGGAGCATTACATAGGCCAAAGGACATTACAAGATACTCATAATGCCCGCTCCTGGTGTTAAATGCTGTTTTCCATTCGTGGCCCTCCTTAGTCCTAACGAGATTGTACGCTCCTCTCAAATCAAGTTTAGTAAAGACCGTAGCTCCCTTGAGGCGGTCAAAGAGTTCCGTAATAAGCGGAATAGGGTAAGCATTCTTAATGGTAAGACGATTAAGACCCCTATAATCGATACATGGTCTTAACTCGCCACCCTTTTTCTTCACAAAGAAGAAGCCAGCCCCTGCAGGAGAGCAGGATTTGCGGATGATCCCCCGCGACAGAGCATCGGCAACATACTCCTCCATAGCACAATTCTCTGCAACTGACAGAGGGTACACCCGGCCCCGAGGAGGAATGGCTCCGGGTTGCAGGTCTATGGCAAAATCATAAGACCGGTGAGGAGGCAATGTACCAGCACGCACCTTGTCAAACACGTCTAGGAACTCTCGGTACTCCTCTGGCAATTGAGATACCGAAGAAGAGCACAAGACTTCAACTGGTTTCCGAAGATAAGTGGAAATACATTGCGGGGACCACGACAAAATTTCGGACCTGCGCTAGTCGCGACTGGGATTGTGCTTTTGGAGCCAGGGATAACCCAGAATAACCGGAAAATGCGGAGAGTTTATCACCTGGAACTGGAGGGTTTCAAAATGGAGAGCCCCAACAGCCATGGACAACGGAGCAGTTTCGTGAGTGCGGGCTGAAGGGGCCTACCATCAATGGCCTCAATAGCAAGCGGAACGGACCGAGGCAAAACAGGAATGGAGTGCTTTGTAATAATCAATCCTGCTTAGTTCGATTACTAGTATAGGTATGTAGCACAATATCAATTGAGAGTACTATTACGTGGTAAACCCATATGGATATATGTGCAGTTAATATAGATTAATGTTTCCCTACAAAAAGTACACACTAAAGTATTATCTGTATTATAGGAATCAAAATCAAATGCAAACTTAGAAATAAGCAGGCTTGTAATAATACAAAAGGATATAGGAATAGGTGAAACTTTCTTAAGAATAAGTAAGGTATAATTATAATATATTGCGTAACATGAGATATTGAACACACAGCAAGTTAGTCTTATCCAATGTAGTATTGATAGATTGTTATAATGGAGAACTTCTGCAGATATGATTATAGTTGCAAACGTAGTAATGTACCTTGAAAACTGTGAGTGCGGTAAGTAAGGACAAACACTTCCGGGTTCTGTGGGCTGCGGCTGCAGCAGCAGCAGAGACACGCTGAAGCCAGCTAACAGTCAGCGTGTGACGTCACGATTCTCCGGTGCAGCAGAAATCAACATAAGGATAATATAACAGAACAAATAAGATTAACAGATAAGAGCTTCAATAACCGGTTATTCTTTATGGCAGCCACAGACTTGGTTGATAAATAATATGAGCTGATAAGATGAAACAGGTAACGTAACTTCCCAAAATAAAGACAGTCTTGATTAAATGAAAAGTACTTGCCAAAGTAAGATTTCCAAAAGATGTTGCAATAGGCTGGAAATAAGTATTGAATCCGTAGTAGGTAGATCTTGAATGAGGTAACTGGTGTTGCTGATAAGTTTAGATACAATATTAACCTTCCAGAGGTATCAGAGGCTCAGTGTTACTCTGAGGAAAATAACAAAATACTAAGCAAGGTGTGTTCAGTGAACAGGTGTTTTATGAGAGTAAGTAAGATATGATTGGTTGAATTCTAATTAAGGAAACAGTACAGCCAAAAGCCTGACATGACTCCCCCCTCAAACAAGCTGATCCTCAGCTTGAAGTCTGGGGCGATCTGGATATCTCCTGTGGAATTGGGAAACAAGTCGAGGAGCATTAAGATTAGATGCGGGTTCCCAAGAGTCATCTTCCTCCGAGTACCCCTTCCACCTAATTAAATATTCCAGAATACCCTTGGAAAACCTTGAGTCAAGTACTTCTTTAACTTCATAGATTTCTGAGTCTTGGATGGAAGTGGTTGGTAGTAATTGGGGTGTGTTATTTCTAGTAGGAACGTATGGTTTGAGGAGGGAAACATGGAAAGTCGGATGTATTCTCATAGATGAAGGTAAATCCAGAGTGACTGCATTCTGATTTATTACCCTAGTGATAGGGAATGGTCCACAGAATTTTTGTGTCATTTTCCTACTAGGAAGATGTAGCTTTAGGTTTTTAGTTGACAACCATACCTGGTCTCCAATTTGATATGAAGGTGGTTGTCTGTGTCTCAAATCATAATAGTGCTTTTGGGAAGTCTGAGCTTTTGAAATGTTTTCCTTAATAACCCGAAAATTGTCTAGAAGTGCATTATTCCATTCATCTACAAGAGGAGAATTGGAAGGAGAAGTACTAATTGAAGTGATGGTTGGATGGTACCCATAATTTGCGAAGAATGGAGATAATTTTGTGGATGAATTGGTTAGATTATTGTAGGAAAATTCAGCGAAGGGTAAGTATGTTATCCAATTGTCTTGCTGGTAGGAACAAAAACATCGTAGGTACTCATCTAACCATTG
Organism: Bombina bombina; assembly: GCF_027579735.1. Lineage (NCBI taxonomy): Eukaryota > Metazoa > Chordata > Amphibia > Anura > Bombinatoridae > Bombina > Bombina bombina. The sequence goes on along the minus strand of NC_069501.1, from coordinate 256,055,697 downwards.
ATTGATTCTCTCAACCTGTCCGTTTGCTTGTGGATGAAATGCAGTGGTGTATTGATGGGTTATGTTAAGAGATTGACAGAGACTTTTCCAGAATTTAGATGTGAACTGGGAACCCCTGTCAGATATCAAAACTGTTGGTACCCCATGAAGCCGAATCACATGTTGTATAAATAAGTTAGCTGTTTCTGCTGAAGTGGGAAGCTTATGAAATGGAATAAAATGCGACATTTTGGTGAAACTATCAACAACTACCATGATGGTGGTATAATTCTTTGATGGAGGTAAATCCACAATGAAGTCAACTCCTACTTGTTTCCAAGGTCTGTCAGATGTTGGAATTGATATTAAAAGTCCATAAGGTAATTTCCGCTCAGTTTTGCATACTTGACAAGTAACACAAGTCTTAATATAATCTGAAACAGTTTCCTTCAAATGAGGCCACCAATATGTCCTTGTTATAAGTTCGATGGTGCGTGATTCCCCTGGATGTCCCGCTAAGGGTGAATCATGGTGATGTTGTAAAATTTGTTGTCTTAATTCTTTAGGAATATAAATCATATTCTTGTAGTAGTATAATCCGTCCTTCAATTCCAAAGGAACCTTAGTGTCAGTAGGTGAATTTTTTGAAGAGTTCTTTATATCAGTTAGAAAGTCTGAAGTTAATCCGATGAAGCGTTCAGGAGGAATTATAGCAGTAGGATTTTCGTTAGGAATAGGTTCGGATAGTTGTCGAGAGAGTGCATCCGCTTTTCCATTTTTGTTTGCTGGGCGGTATTGGATTTGAAAGTCGAATCTTGCAAAGTAGAGACTCCACCGTACCTGTCTAGCTGATAGAGTCTTGTTATTTTGCAGGTATTGGAGGTTTTTGTGGTCAGTGTAAATTATGAAGGGCATTTTTGCACCTTCTAGTAGGTGTCTCCAAAATTCTAAAGATTTACGGATAGCGAGTAATTCTTTGTCTCCTATTGCGTAATTCCTCTCTGCTGATGTCATACTTTTTGAAAAGTAGGAGATTGGATGTAGAGGATCTTTAGGTGTTTTCTGTTGTGAAAGTACTGCCCCAATCGCAAAGTCTGAGGAATCAACTTCCAATACATATTGTAAATCAACATTAGGAAATTTGAGTATGGGTGCTTCTGTGAAAGTTTGTTTCAAGAAGTCAAATACTTTGGAATGACTTTGATTCCAATGAAATTGTTGGGTTGAACCAGTAAGTTGTGTGAGTGGTCTCACTATTGATGAAAAATTCTTTATAAATTTTCTGTAATAATTGGCAAACCCCAAAAACCTTTGGAGAGACTTCTTATCTTTAGGAGTTGGCCATTTTTTTACTGAATCAACCTTCTCGGTTTGCATTTGGATACCAGCAGGAGATATAGTGTAACCTAAGAATGAGATAGTGGTATTGTGGAATGAACACTTTTCTAATTTGGCATATAGTTTATGTGTTTGTAACCGAGCTAATACCCAACGGACATGTTTTATATGTTCTGGCAAATTGTTGGAGTAAATTAGGATGTCGTCTAAGTATACTACTAGACATATGTCTAATAAATCCCGGAAGATATCATTAGTAAAGTGTTGGAACGTTGCGGGGGCATTACAGAGACCGAATGGCATCACTAGGTACTCATAGAGTCCATAGCGAGTTCTGAATGCTGTGAGCCATTCGTCTCCTTCTCTTATACGTATGAGATTGTATGCCCCACGCAAGTCCAACTTAGTAAAGATGGTAGCATTACTTAATCTTTCAATTAATTCTGGTATGAGAGGTAACGGATATCGGTTTTTTACCGTCCGTTTATTAAGCTCTCGGTAATCTATTATCGGCCTGAGGGAATTGTCTTTGTTGGTTACAAAGAACATTCCAGCTGCTGTGGGTGAAGATGAGGGTCTGATGAAACCCTTTCTAAGATTATCTTGTAAGTATTGTTTAAGATGTAATAACTCAGGGTGACTCAATGGATACAAATGACCAACTGGTAATGTTGCACCTGGAATTAATTCAATTGGGCAATCATAAACCCGATGAGGTGGAAGAGTTTCTGCCTCAACTTTACTAAAGACCTCTATGAAGTCCTGGTATGGTTCCGGAATTTGAATCTGTTCTAATTCTGTGTGTAGTATTTTATGATGTGGGAAGCATGTATTTTCACAGAATTTTGATTGGAAGGCAACAGTTAAAGTAGACCAATCAATATAGGGATTGTGTGTCTGAAGCCAGTATAACCCTAATACAATAGGGAAATGAGGTGATGGAATTACATCGAATGTTATATATTCGGTGTGGCCATCTTCAGTAATAACTAATATAGGTACTGTGTTGTGAGTTATAGGACTATTTGCAATTACAGAGCCATCAATAACTTTGATTGAAACTGGTGTTTTCTTTAATACAATAGGTATTTTATTTTTCAATACAGTAGATTTGTCTATAAAGTTTCCAAAGGCTCCAGAGTCAACGATGGCAGAAGTAGCCAATCTATTAAGGTCCCACTGCAAAAGGAGAGATAGTTTGCAATAAGAAATTTGTTTATCTAGACTTTGAGTATTGTTAATATGAACAAACTTACTCTTTTTATTTTTTTGTAATGTTGGACAATTCATAACTGTATGACTGGGATTTGCACAATACATACAGAGGTGATTAGTTCTTCTTCTTATCCTTTCTTCAGGGGTTAATGGTCCACGAATAACTCCTATTTCCATGGGGGTGACATGCTCCATTGGAGGTGATTTTATGTGTGCAGAGGTGGACATAGTGGCTTTAAATGTTGGATCTGAATAACCACGTTCAGCTTTGCGTTCCCTGAGCCTCCGGTCAATTTGGGTTGAGACTTTTATTAATGCATCCAGGGTACTTGGAAGCTCTATACGTGCTAGCTCATCCTTGACAGGATCAGACAGTCCCAATCTGAATTGGTTTCTGAGCGAAACCAAACTCCATGCTGAGTCTGATGCGTACAGCTTAAATTCAGTGGTATATTCCTCCACTGTCTTTTTTCCTTGTTTTAAGCTCCTCATCTTTTGTTCAGCCGTTAGTTGAATATCAGTATCTCTATATAGCTCATCCATGGCTTGGAAAAAATTTGTTAGTGAATCTAGTAGAGGGTCATTTGTTTCACACAAATGATCTGCCCAAATTCTGGGTTCAGATCTTAGAAAAGATATTGTAGACAAAACCCTTACCCTGTCAGTGGGGTAAGTTTTTGGTTTTAAATTGAAGAGCAGGTAGCAGGCATTTTTAAACTGCCTATAGGTTTTCCTATTACCATTATATAATTCTGGCAAGCTTATCTGTGGTTCAGAACTGGGGGTTTGTTGTTCTTTTACCTCCTTTATAAGCTCTCTGAGAACCTGATTTTCTAGTTGTAAGTCCAAGATAGCCTGTCCCATTTTGTCTACCTTTTGACTCAGGTTATAGACTACTTGGGGAATTTCAGCAGGTTCCATTTTCTTTTAAGGCTTAGTATTATGTAATAATCAATCCTGCTTAGTTCGATTACTAGTATAGGTATGTAGCACAATATCAATTGAGAGTACTATTACGTGGTAAACCCATATGGATATATGTGCAGTTAATATAGATTAATGTTTCCCTACAAAAAGTACACACTAAAGTATTATCTGTATTATAGGAATCAAAATCAAATGCAAACTTAGAAATAAGCAGGCTTGTAATAATACAAAAGGATATAGGAATAGGTGAAACTTTCTTAAGAATAAGTAAGGTATAATTATAATATATTGCGTAACATGAGATATTGAACACACAGCAAGTTAGTCTTATCCAATGTAGTATTGATAGATTGTTATAATGGAGAACTTCTGCAGATATGATTATAGTTGCAAACGTAGTAATGTACCTTGAAAACTGTGAGTGCGGTAAGTAAGGACAAACACTTCCGGGTTCTGTGGGCTGCGGCTGCAGCAGCAGCAGAGACACGCTGAAGCCAGCTAACAGTCAGCGTGTGACGTCACGATTCTCCGGTGCAGCAGAAATCAACATAAGGATAATATAACAGAACAAATAAGATTAACAGATAAGAGCTTCAATAACCGGTTATTCTTTATGGCAGCCACAGACTTGGTTGATAAATAATATGAGCTGATAAGATGAAACAGGTAACGTAACTTCCCAAAATAAAGACAGTCTTGATTAAATGAAAAGTACTTGCCAAAGTAAGATTTCCAAAAGATGTTGCAATAGGCTGGAAATAAGTATTGAATCCGTAGTAGGTAGATCTTGAATGAGGTAACTGGTGTTGCTGATAAGTTTAGATACAATATTAACCTTCCAGAGGTATCAGAGGCTCAGTGTTACTCTGAGGAAAATAACAAAATACTAAGCAAGGTGTGTTCAGTGAACAGGTGTTTTATGAGAGTAAGTAAGATATGATTGGTTGAATTCTAATTAAGGAAACAGTACAGCCAAAAGCCTGACATGCTTTGATACAAAAGCACTGTAAATGAAATAGCCCGCAGCACCGGAGTCAACAAGAGCCTGGGTGACTATGGAGGAGTCCACCCAGGAAAGGACAACCATGACCAAAGGTTTCTCCTTAAGCAGTTCCGGGGATGAGGATAAACCACCCAAGGTCTGCCCCCGACAGGACCTTAGGTGTGAGCGTTTCCCGGCCATGTAGGACAAGACTTCAAAAGGTGGACCTGTTACCCACAATAGAGGCAGAGCCCCTCCCTCCTCCTAAAGGCCCTCTCCGCCGCAGAGAGGCGCGTGAATCCCAGCTGCATCGGCTCAGCAGTACCTGGTGACTCGGGACCAGGAGGCATGGGAGGAGAGGGAGGCATGGGTGGGAACGAACACGTAGGAGACAACGGAACAGGAGGCTTCCGCAAGCGCTCCTTGAAAGAGGGCCTCTCTCTGAGTCTGATGTCAATTAGGATAAAAAAAGACTCCAATGACTCGAGATCCTCTGGTAAATCTCTGGCAGCAACTTCGTCTTTAATCGCATCAGAGAGCCCATGAAAGAAGGCGGCAACAAGGGCTTCATTGTTCCAACCTACCTCTGCAGCAAGCGTTCTGAACTCAATAGCATAGTGAGCAACAGATCTTGTACCTTGCTGAATGGACATGAGTCATTTAGCAGCAGAGGAGGAGTGAGCCGGAACATCAAATACCCTTCGAAAGGAGGCCATAAATTCAGGGTAATTTGAAATCACAGGTTTATTAGTCTCCCACAAGGGATTAGCCCAGGCAAGAGCTGTGTCAGAGAGTAACGAGATGGGAAATCCCACCTTAGCTCTGTCAGAGGGAAACTCCTGAGGTAACATCTCAAAGTAAATGCCCACCTGGTTCAAAAACCCTCTACACTGAATAGGATCGCCTCCATATCGCTGAGGTAGAGGTGCAGAACCAGACATGCTCCTGGTAGGCATAGGTGCAGCAGCGGAAACAGGAGCAGCCATAACTTGCGGGACACTTTGGTCCAAATGTGCAGTGCGAGTCAGCAGGGTTTGCAGGGCTAGTGCAAATTGATCCAAGCGGTGATCCTGTACATCCATCCTAGAAATGATGGTAGGTAAAGGAGGATTATTAGCACCATCAGGATTCGTGGCGTTTGCGTAATGTCAGGGTGCCAGGAATCAGACAGACGAGAAGTGCAAAAATAATTACACCTTTATTAATAGCAAAAAATAATAAAAAGTCCACAAGTCAAATAACAAGCCAGTAGTCAAAACCAGAGCTGGTAGTCAGACGAGCCGAGTCAGGAGCCAAAGCGAATAGTCAGACGAGCCGGAATCAGGAACAAGGAAAACAGCAGAGTCAGGAACAAGCCAGGGATCAGGAACCAGGAAGGACGTCAGGCAGCCAGGTAATACACAGGAACTCTCACAAACTGTTCTGAGACAACGCAAAGGCAAAGCATACTGAACAGAGGCCCTTTAAATAATAAGTGATGACATCACAATTCTGAGACTGCATCCTGTCTCACATGGATGATGCACACCAGTTTGGCTATAAAAGGAAGTGCAGGAATTGAGCAGCATCCCCCACAATGCACCATAGTCAGGAAGAGAGGTGAGTAAAATGGCTGCCAGCAGCACATGGCAAACACAACAGGGAAAAAACCCTGACAGTCACACAGTATCATTTTTCCTGATCATTTTAAAACCACATGTGAATGTATTTCACTTATAATGTATAAAATGCGTTTAAACCATATTTTCTATGAAACAATTTAAGGATTATAATATCTTCATCCTGGATTCAATTTCCTTTTTCAGACATCTGCTCAACATCACATACATGCTTTGAGATCAGCAAATATATGTCATTTTCACACAATTATATCTACATTGGATTATTATCCCATACAGATTAATATTTCATATCTGTATGTTTCTTTTTGAGTGTATAAAACACATAGGATATTATTTAAAATACCAATTTTTAGACATTACGTCTCTGTCACTCCAGAGATTCCTGTAATCTAGATAAATGAAATAGATGCTTCGTCTTTGAAATAACTTAAATGTTATCTTAATTTGGATAAGCATATCTTATATTTGGTCTAAAATTTACAATATATAAACTGTAGATGGTCATCTCTTTTGAAGTGATTTGCCCTTCTTTGAAATGACTGTCTGAAATTAATTAGACCAATTGACTTTTCTAAGATTACTTTGAAAACAATTTCTTTAGATGATTGGGACACAGGCCTGTGCTGTATCCTGTGTATCCAAAAGAAGTGGGGGCTAAATTACACATAGTGACATTTGGTGTCCACAACCATAGATTTATTAAATAATAATAAGTATAGATGTGTATATTATTTAATAATACTCAGATACCCAGACAGGATGTGTCAGGTGGGAGGCTGATCTCTACACTAAAGCTAAAATAAACCCTACAAGCTACCTAATTAACCCCTTCACTGCTGGGCATAATACAAGTGTGGTGCGTAGCGGCATTTAGTGGCTTTCTAATTACCAAAAAGCAATGCCAAAGCCATATGTCTATTTCCCAGAGAAGCTTTTACAACCATTTGTACCATATTTGCACAAGTTGTTTGTAAATAATTTCAGCGAGAAATCTACAATTGTGAAAAAGTTAATTTTTTTTTATTTGATCGCATTTGGCGGTGAAATGGTGGCATATAATATACCAAAATGGGCCTAGATCAATACTTTGGGTTGTCTACTAAAAAATATATAGTTGTGATAGGTAAATAAAAAAGGCTCTATTTCTGTTTAAATGTAGTGATGGCAAAAATGCTGAAAATGCTCTGGTCTTTTGGGGAAGTTTTTGTCTGAAATGCCCGGTCCTTAAAGGGTTAATATAACTGTGTTGGTTATGCAAAACTAGAGAATGGATAATAAAGGGATTATCTATCATTTAAAACAATACATATTCCGGTGTAGACTGTCCCTTTAACCTCTGTACCACCTTAAAGGGACATTAAACCCAAAAAAATTCTCTCATGATTCACATAGAGAATACAATTTTAAACCACATTCCAATTTATTTCTCATATCTAATTTGCTTTATTCTTTAGATATAGTTTGTTGAAGAAATAGCAATGCACATGGGTGAGCCAATTACACGAGGCATCTATGTGCAGCAACCAATCAGCAGCTACTGAGTCTATCTAGATATGCTTTTCAGCAAAGGGCATCAAGAGAATGAAGCAAATTAGTTAATAGAAGTAAATTAGAAAGTTGTTTAAAATGACATGCTCTTTCTAAATCATGAAAAAAAAAATGGGTTTTATGTTCCTTTAAGGCCTGCTTTTGTGCTATTGGTTGTGCAAGAGCAGGGTGCACAGCTTTATGAGCATTTGCTGGTGTAATAATAAATGCAGGCAACAAATGCTGCCAGCTTGCAGCAATGCTGGGTGTACAGGATACTTGTTAGGAACCTAGTCAATTATTAGTATTTTAAATGCTGCCCTATAGCTCAAATCACAAGTTTAAACGATGAAACTGTTACACAACTAAAATATAATGATTAGAATGTTAAATAAGTGCTTGAACATGTATAATACATTCTAAAAATACTGAAAATTATATGAAATTGTTAATTGCACTCTTCATGAAATTGTACTGATACTTAATGGGATATAAAGTATGCTGGCCTATATATTCCCATTACTACAGCATATATGATCTTCAAAGTGAAACAAGGCTAATGTTAGTCTAGATAAGGACCCACATGGCTGAATAGAGATACTATATACACAAACTCAACATGATGGATTAGGCCCAGAAGGGGGGCCCCTAAGGGTAGGTCATCGATACTTGGAAAACTCTCATGGCTGGATAAGCAAATCCAGGAACTAAGTAAAGAATGGTCAGAAGTCAGACAGTAGGTCAGTAACACATGGGTAGAGTCAGGCAGAATAAGCAGGTAGTCATGAGTAGCAGAAGTAAAAAATCAGGTAATCAAAACAGAAACAAACAAAGCACAACCAGTAAAAATAGTTCACAAACAGACAAAGATGGCCGAAGTGCATGTCAATACACAAAATAACAAAACGTAACAAAAAAAATAGTTAAAAAACAGACAAAGATGGCCGAAGTCAATACAAAAAGTAATCCTGCAGAACCAAAGAAAAAAAAGCAGTAAGTATTGAAGAGGAAATACGAACTCTGTGAGTCGGAAAGTACATCTCTGAGTGCTTGACATTCTCAAGATACAGTTTTGAATGCATAATTGATATACCTTCATATCAAGTTTTCTGAATGTATTTTAACTTCTATCTGAGCAAAATAAATACAACACACGGCTACCAATTCATGTAATTTGTATGCCTAAATGAGTTATATTTAAATGCATCACCAATCTTATGTTGCTATAGCCCTTTTATTTTCTTTGCTCCTTTTTATCTTATCTGGGTATTTGACTACACAGTTTGCAGTACAAACTATCTGTAACCAACATATTTGTGTTTTTGTATATTATCAAATGTTTCTGGTATTTCCTTATATGCAGTCCAATAAGATACATTAGGCAAGTGCCTAGGGGCACCTTGCTTTCAGTAGCAGCTTGATTTCATGACTGGAATGACTTGAGATCATTGTTGCTTATACCAGCAATGAATTCACTAAGATTTCAGTGCCTAGAAAGCTGCGATTAATATATAGGTATATGGATTGGTAATCCTGATTTGATTTGATGCTAGACCAGTTGCAATCAAAAGCACATTTCCCAGAATCTGATGAGGTTATGAATAAGATGTCTGATAGAAGTAAGTCCCCTCAGGGATTGCTCTCATCTTAGCCAAACATATTTGATGTGCTTATTCTGCAGGTGAAAGTCAACTGATACAATTATGAGGAGCATTACAGTAAACTAATGAGGTGTTTACAAGTTAGTAATTACCAGTTAGCTCCATCACTGCCACTAGAAATAGTAGAGCATTATTATTTTCAAGTCTTATATATTTAGATTTTATTAGATTACTATTCTCATTCATTTAAAATATTGTCACCTTGTATCTTTATAAGATTATTTTTTGTTTTAGTATTTTTCTAAATAATTACTTTCAGTGCTCAGAACTGTTGGGGGTTGTTTGTATTTTTTTTTTACAGGTAATAGAGCTGATTTCTTTGGGGCAATGCCCCTCAAAAGGCCCTTTTAAGGGCTATTGGCAGTTTAATTTAGGCTAGGGTTTTTTTTTTTATTTTGGGGGGGCTTTTTTATTTTGATAGGGCTATTAGATTAGGTGTAATTAGTTTAAATATCTGATCATTTCTTTTTTTATTTTCTGTAATTTAGTGTTTGTAATTTAGCCAATTGTATTTAATTTAGGTAATTAATTTAATTGTAGTGTAAGATTAGGTGTTAGTGTAAGACAGGTTAGGTTTTATTTTACAGGTAAATTTGTATTTATTTTAGCTAGGTAGTTAGTAAATAGTTAATAACTATTTAGTAACTATTCTACCTAGTTAAAATAAATACAAACTTAGCTGTGAAATAAAAATAAAACCTAAGATAGATACAATGTAACTATTAGTTATATTGTAGCTAGCTTAGGGTTTATTTTACAGGTAAGTATTTAGTCTTAAATAGGAATTATTTAGTTATTAATAGTAGGTTTTATTTAGAATTATTTTAATTACATTAAAGTTAGTGGGTGTTAGGGTTAGACTTAGGGTTAGGTTTAGGGGTTAATAATTTAATATAGTGGCGGAGACGTTGGGGGGCAGAAGATTAGGGGTTAATAAATGTAGGTAGGTTGCAGCGTTGTTAGGGACGGCAGATTAGGGGTTAATAAAATTTAACTAGTGTTTGCAATGCGGGAGTATGGCGGTTTAGGGATTTATATGTTTATTATAGTAGCTGCGATGTCCGGAGCGGCAGATTAGGGGTTAATAATTTTATTTTAGTGTTTGCGATGCAGGAGGGCCTCGGTTTAGGGGTTAATAGGTAGTTTATGGGTGTTAGTGTACTTTTTAGCACTTTAGTTATGAGTTTTATGTTACAGCTTTGTAGCGCAAAACTCATAACTACTGACTTTCAGTTTACGGTATTGATCTTGGCGATATAGGGTGTACCGCTCACTTTTTGGCCTCCCAGGCAGACTCGTAATACCGGCGCTATGGAAGTCCCATTGAAAAAGGGCTTATTGAAAGCTGCGGTAATTATATTGCGTTAAGGCCAAAAAAGTGTTCGGTGCCCCTAAACCTGCTAGACTCGTAATACCAGTGGTAGTGAAAAAGAGCCTTAACGCTGCCTTTTCACTCATACCGCAAAACTCGTAATCTAGCCGATTGAGCTCATACACGTGAATTTACCATGGAGACAGCTCTGATTGACTAAAATGCAAGTCTGTCAAAATAACTGAAATAAGGGGGCAGTCTGCTGAGGTTTAGATACAAGGTAATTACAGAGGTAAAACGTGTATGATAACTGTGTTGGTTATGCAAAACTGGGGAATTAGTAATTAAGGGATTATCTATCTTTTAAAACAACAAACATTCTGGTGTTGACTGTCCCTTTAAGTAGAAAAGCCACCTTCGGCCAGATGCAGTAAGAACATTAAAGGGATACTAAACCCAATTTTCTTTCTTCCATGATTCAGATAGAGCATGCAATTTTTTTTTTTATCATTTATTTATAACCAGCAGTGAGTACACGTTCCATAATAATAAAGAGAAAAAAAAAGAAGAAAAATATTTTGATATTGTACATATTACTTCAAGACCAAGAACAAAAAACCAACATAGCAGGCAAACAAAGGGTATACAACACAATTCATATGCATAGTTAGTTGATCTAAAGCACAAATATTTACTATTTTGCTTACTACTCATTGTTGGGCTTTTTTTTTTTTTTTTTTGATTTTTAAATAAAAAAAAAGAGGGGGGGAAAAAGTAAAAAGAGGAAAAGGAGGGAAGAGAAGAAAAAAAAAAAAAAAAAAAAAAAAAAAGGGGGAAAGGGAAAGGGATGTCTCAAATCTCTCCACCTCCCACCGAATTACCAGATGCCGAGCAGAACTATCTCTGAGTTCTTAAATGGGAAGATCAAATAGTCAATTTCTCCCTCAGGGAAAGTCTTAATAAGTGGTGCCCATTTATCAAAAAAGTTCCGTATGTCAGATTCCTTATCTATGTTTGTATTTCTTTGTTCCAATACGCATTGTTTCTTTAAATTATTCCTAATTTCAGGGATAGTTGGTACTGATCTCGATTTCCATTTCTTGCAGATCAAGTATCTGGTGGCTAAAATAGAGAGATTTACTAATTTCTCGTCAGGCTGATGCCTGTCCTCAGGTTTTAAACATAGTATAATCTGGTACAATGAAAAAGCTAATGTTTCAATTTTTAATTTGTTTTTAAGCCAATATTCTAGCTTATTCCAAAAATTTCTTATTTTAGGGCATTTCAAAAACATGTGAATCAAATCTGCAGCCGGATAGGAACATTTGGGGCATTTGTTAAATTCCTGATTTCGAACTCTGAGGCCTCTTTCTGGGGTGAAGTATGCCCTGTGCAAAAGTTTTAAATGTGCATCGCGCCAAGTGGTAGAGAGGGTGGTCCCTGCCACTTTGTTCAATGATAGTTGAAGAGTTTTCATCTCAATATTTTTGTATGGGATTAAGGCATTCCAGACCAAGGCCAAACTCTCCATGATGGGGGTGCCTTTATTGGTGCTCAGAATATGATAGCCAGGGGCGATGGACATGGAGCCAATTTTGATTATTGTTAGCCAGTTTTCCAGTTTGCCAAGAGTCCAGTTCCAGCCAACCTTTTTGGTAAGCTCAAGAACATAGTGCCTTATCTGCAGATAGGCATAGAGATCTTTATTTGGCAGATTGAATTCGGTCTTCAGCTCTTCAAAGGATTTAGCGCACTTTCTATCCTGATCCAATACATATATAGCCCTATCTAGACCATTATCATGCCACCTATTGAAAACCATCGAGTCTAACCCTGGTTGGAAGTTAGGGTTTCCAGTCACAGGAAGGTATTTTGAAGCTGTATTGTTTATAGAAAGAGATTTAGTTAGCTTATACCAAGCTTTAAGAGGGGTCGTTATGGTTTTAAGCTCTTTAATGCCTATTGGCAGATCTTTTGGCTCAGAATGTACCAAAGCTGTTGGTAAGAACGGATCACATATACTTAATCTTGGAGAGGATCCAGTCCGCTACTGTGCGGGCTAGGAAACATAGATTATAGAATCTCAAGTTTGGTAATGCTATGCCCCCAAGCTCCCTTGGCGCAGCCAATTTAGAGAAAGATATTTTAGGTCTTTTCCCTTGCCAAATAAATTGCCTGATTGAGGAGTTCAATGACCGAACATCTTTTTCTAGTAACATTACTGGGACATTCTGAAGAACATAGAGCAGCTTAGGGAGGAGGACCATCTTAAATAATGCTGACCGACCCGATAATGAGAGTGGTAAATTCTGCCAGACTTTAAGTCTTTCTTTTATATAAACAAGCATCGGAGTTATATTTAATTTATATAAATCTCCAATGTTAGTTGGAATATTAATCCCTAAGTATTTAAAGGACTCTGTTACCACCCTAAAAGGGAGATCTGAATTACTCCTAGCACTTTTCCTGAGCCAAAACAACTCAGATTTTGAGGGGTTTACTTTATACCCAGAAAAGGTGCCGAAATGATCGGTAATTCGCAAAAGTTTTGTTATATTTGAATCAGTGTTAGACAGATATACAAGTAGGTCGTCTGCATACAATCCGATTTTCATTTCATGTTTTCGGACTTTTATGCCATCCAGGGATTTCCTTATCATAATTGCAAGAGGTTCTATTGCTATATCAAAAAGGAGTGGGGAGAGAGGACAGCCCTGACGCGTGCCCCTGTTCAGTGCAATTGGGGGGGAGATATCGTTATTGATTATGAGGCTTGTGTAAGATTGATTATATATATTCTCTATAAATTTGGGGAGATTACCCTTAATCCCAAACCTTGTTAGAGAGGTTGTTATATGTTTATGAGATACTGAGTCAAAGGCTTTTTCTGCGTCAATTGACACAATAGCCAGATCGGGAAGGTCCTCTCCCCCCACCCTCTGCACAGATATCCTCTGAATATAATCTGTGGTAACAAGTAATTCCCTAATTTTTGCTGTGGAGTTGCGATTATTGAGAAAGCCAGCTTGGTCCGGATGGATTATCTTTGAAAGGATAGTCTGAAGCCTGGTTGCTAAGATTGAGGTCAGGATTTTGTAGTCCGAATTTAATAAAGCAATTGGTCTATAAGATTCTTTGCAGGTAGGATCTTTCCCCTCTTTTAAGATCAGGGTGGTAAATGAAGAAGAAAAAGAGGGGGTGACCTGCTTATCATTGATAAAGATATCATTATAGAGATTACCGAGGTATGGGGCTATTTCTACTGAGAGGGTTTTATAGAACTCATTAGGTAATCCATCCGGGCCAGCAGCCTTATTAAGAGAGAGTTTAGTGATCACTTTTTCAATCTCTTCTTTTGTAATAGGGGAGTTGAGGCTATCAATTGCTTCAGGGGATGCTATAGGATAAGTAATTTTATTCCAGAATTCGGTAGCTTTTTCTGAGTCATAGCCTTTGCTAGTGTATAGTTCCTGGAAGTATTGAAAAAATAAGTCTGAAATTTCTTCAGATTTTAATAGCTGTTTCCCCATATGCTGAATTTTGTCTATAATAGGTTTTTTATTTTCATTCTTAATTAATTTGGCAAGCATTTTACCAGATTTGTTACCAAATCGATACATTTTTGCTTGCAGTCTAAGTTCATTATGGGCTTCTTGGGTTATAAAGAAAGTGTCTCTTGCGGCTTTGGCACGTACATATCTAGCCCAGTTTAGAGGGGTTCTTTCCAGTAGAAAGAGATTGTAAGAATTAATCACAGAGTTATTCACTTCCTTCTCTCTTACCTTCCTTTTCTTATTTTGCATAGCAGTATATGCAGTAATTTCCCCTCTAAGAACTGCTTTAGCAGTTTCCCAAAAGATATCTGGGCGCCCTATGTAATTGCTGTTAAAATGGACGTATTCCTTAAACTTGTTCCTGAGCCATTCTTTAAATTTTAAGTCGGTGACAAGATAATAAGGGAAGAAGAATCGTAATGTCTTGGGCTTCGGTTGACCGAGATAAAGCTCAAGAGAGATAGGCCCGTGGTCAGACAAAAATATTGGCATTATCTTTGCTTTTATCCTTGTGATGCTTAGCCGTTCGTCAGTTAAAAATAGGTCAATCCGAGATAGCGTTTTGTGGGCCTTGGAGAGACAGGTAAAATCCTGAATATCAGGATTCTGAGTTCTCCAAATGTCGCGTATTGCAAGGTTCTGTTTAATTTTATTAAAGATTTTAGAGTCAAGACTATCTTTTTTCTGTTTTAAGAGCCTAGTGTTTCTTCTAAGTCTGTCTATGGGGCATTGTGGAGCCATATTAAAATCTCCTCCTAAAATTAAGTGACCTTCACTGATTAAAAGGAGCTTGGCCTGTAAGAGATCCCAGAATTCTGGGTCAGTTGTATTCGGGCCGTAGACATTGCAAAGTGTGTATAACGCTTGGTCTGTTTTCATTTTGACCAGGACATACCTCCCCCCAGGATCGGCCTCGGAGTATAAGGTCTCCACTTGAGCTCTTTTACCTATAAGTATAGCGACCCCCCGCTTTTTTCCAATACTAGAGGCCACAAAGGCTTCCCTTACCCATGCAGTCTTCAGTTTTAATGATTCCTCTAAATTTAAATGGGTTTCCTGTATGAACCCGATATCTGCCTGAGCTTTCTGCAAATATGTTAAGATTGCCTTCCTTTTAATGGGAGATGAGATTCCTCCTACATTCCAGGATATTAATTTGAGTTTATCTAATTTTTGCATCGTTTATCTCTGGGAGGCGGAGAGGGATGGAAAAGGGACAGGAAGCGAAGGGCAGGGGGTGAGGGAGGTGGAAAAAAAAAATAAAAAAAATAAATAAATAAATTAATAAAAAAAAAAGAAGAAAAGAAGAGAGACCTCAGTCTCCTGGCTACTTTTGCCATAAGTTGTATCCTCTGACTATTTAACTAAAAAGAGTTAGGTCATGTAATTACGTGTCCAGTGTCTTAAAGAAATTTTCCGCTATTTGAGCCTCTACAAAGATATGTGTTGTCTCCTTTACTACCACTCTAAGTTTAGAGGGATAGATTAAGGCAGCTCTATACCCATGTTGGATAAATTTAGAACAAATCGGAGCCAGCTCTCTTCTTCTAGAGGCTGTGTCAGACGAAAAATCTTGAAAAATCAAGATCTTGTTGTCCTCTATAAGAATTGGCTGGTTTTTACGGAAATGTTGCAATAGTGTATTCTTATCTTGATAATTGAGTAATCTTGCGATAACAGGTCTAGGTCTGTTTCCGTTTCTACTGTCTAAGCGAGGGGCACCTATTCTATGAGCTCTCTCAACTATAATTGGGTGATATGTGGGTGGAATCTTTAGAGCTTTAGTGAGTGTATCTGAGATAAAAAGATTAAGGTTTTCAAATTGTTTGGCCTCTGGGAGGCCTATTATTCTTATGTTATTTCGTCTGGAGCGGTTTTCCATATCTTCCAGTCTATCAAATATTTTTTGCAAATCTTTAGTAGAGGACTCAAATTTGGCACTATGTGATGTTGCTATGTCTTCTAGATCAGAGACCCTCTGCTCTACTTCTTGCATCCTATTCGAGAACTGTCTGACCTCTAGGGCTAGAGAGGTAATGTCTTGCTTGATTTCTGATTTAAGTGCCTCAAATTTAGGTTCAAGAGCATCTGAGATACTGGTTACTAAGGACTGTATGTTGGTGAGTTCCGGTGTTGTTAAGGTATTAATAGGGTTAGTTTGGGTCTCAGTAACGAGATCCTGTGTGTTCTTAGGTTTCCTATCCCTGTGCCTGGCTGCCATAATTGGAGAAGGAGTCTTGGAAGAATTAGAAAGAAATTTATCCATGTGCCGTGTGAGTAGTTATAGTAGTGAGAAGGGAGACGTTTAATAAAACGTTTCCAGAGTAAAAAAGTGAACTCAGTTTGGTGCTAGGTGTTCGAGTGTAGCAAATTGTGCAAGAGATAGGGAGGGAAGAAAAAAAAAAAAAAAAAAAAAAAAAAAAAAAAGGGAACGAAAGGGGGATAGGGGAGAGGAGTTGTGTGGGTATGTGATATAATGTGGTAGATAGCTAGTTAGCTAAAAGGTGAGAGAGTGTCAGTGTGGGAGGAGTGCGAAAAAGAAAATAAAAAAAAACAAAAACCTGTGTAAAGTGTCACAAGGACCCAGAAAAAACAATTATTCTGATTTAGGCAGGGATAGGGTTATGGCCAGAGGTATAGAGTATGAGTGTTCAAATAATCTTGCAAGAATTTTCCTTATGCCCCTTCTCCCCTCACTCGGAGGGACAGGCCAAGGAAAAATCAGTAGTGTATGTTCTAATCTCGCTATGGATAGTGAGTCAACAAGCTTAGATTAAATGAAGGACCAAGAGGAAAAACAGAGAGGAGGGAGGGGACAGGGGGCAGGGATTGTACAATTTATGGCAAGCAGTCTAATGTAGACAGTATACAATCATAAATTATTATCAGTTGTTGGTTTAACAATTAAGCTTTATAGGTAACAAGATCTCAGCCTATATGATTGAACAGGGAATCCTAAGCAGCTTAGTTTAACAGTTATCCCCTAGTACAGAAAAAAACTCAAACTAAATAGCAGCATCTAAAACCAGATTTCTACTACAGATTAATTGCAACATTTCTATTAGTAGGTAAAAACTGATATAGAGATCACTTATACAATGACAGATATCAAATTTCTTTTATGAAAAAAAACAACAAAAAACAAAACAAAAAAAAAACAAAACAAAAAAAAAAACAAAAAAAAAAATGAAAAGAAAGATCGGCAAAACAACAACAGGAAAAAAATAAAAAAATTTCAAGGCTCATTGGTCTCTATTCCCATATTAACTGTTCACTACTGCCTTCCCCAGCCTCTGTAATGCAGATATTGATAGGAGGGAGAGTGCTTTATGCAGTACTTATCAAGTTGTTAGTTCTATCTTAAGAGCAATTCTTTAAATGCTCTCTTACCCTCTCCTCTCCCCCCTCCTCCCTCAGCCCCCAACCAATTCTCTAATGGTTGATAACTGCAAGATTTATATTAATAGACATAGTCAGGATTGAAGAGTTGGTTAGGTAAACTCAAGTTTGCTTAGTTCTACAGTTAGGCTTTAAGGAAGAGCACTGTAATTTTGTTATACTTTGCTGGGGGGGGGGGTAAGGTTCAAAACAGGGCTCAGAGTATTTGTATCGATAAAGAGAAGCCCAGATGCACTACTTCCCCAGAGCTAGTTTATGGGCTTAATTTGCCCTAATTGCCCTCCACTTAATTTACCTGAGCTAGGGAATTATGTACATATATATAAAAAAAAAGAAGAAAAAAAAGAAGGAAAAAAAAAAAGAATTCAGCAGCTAGGCTTACTGAGCCTAATTTGTCTTTAGGCAGTTTTTAAGAAATTAAGTTGAATTCAAATGCAAGCTATAGGAGAAAATCACTGTTCTAGCAAGATGACAGATAGAATTGTCTTTTGGCTTTATCCTGCCTTATCTAGGCAAGCCCAGGTACAGAGTGTCCGCTCAGGCTCTTTGTTTCCCCCTTCTCTTCTCCCCGTGCCAGCCCCTTCCCCCTGGTCTGTACAAATATAGTTCTATCGGAGGGAAGGCAAGAGGGGGGCCAGAGAAGCTGTTTTCCAGTAGAGAGCTACCGCTACATTACCCGCTGCTAGGGTCCAGATGTCTCCAAAGAAAGGTCTCCTCTTCAGCACGACTCCCCTCACGCAGCACCGGTGGGAGGGGAGTGCGCCCAGCAACAACCGCTGAGAACAGCAAACGCTGGGATGACAAGCGGCAGGGAAAGAGGCAGGCCAGATCCTGATAGCGCAATCCAAGCGCAGGTAGCGGTCCGTATCCCCCACGCAGCACCGGTGGGAGGGATCAACGGTCCGAGAGCAGCAGCGGGTCAGAGCGGTTTTAGCCCCGGCAGGGGCTTTGGAGAAGAGGGCTCCTATGTGTAATCAGAGTCCGATTTTTCACTCTTATTACAATGAGAGTTACGCAGCTAGGACAGAAGGTAAATCTTATGGCTGAAGCAGCATAAAGTTCTTATGCGGTGGTATGGCATAGTATCAGATCCAGCAGCGGTAAACTTGCTGAGCAGGCCACCCAGGGTCTGAGGGTTTAGGCGCGAAGAGTTCGCCAACAGCTTGCAGTGGAGGTAATGCTGCACAGGTGTCTCACCTGACCAAACACCTGAGCTCCTCCTCCGGATCTCCCCCAGGGCATCAAGAGAATACCTAGAGCATGCAATTTTAAGCAACTTTCTAATTTACTACTATTATCAAATTTTCTTCATTCTCTTGCTATCTTTATTTTAAAAAGCAAGACTCTAAGCTTAGGAGCCGGCACATTTTTGGTTCAGAATGCTGAACAGCACCTTTTGATTGGTGGCTACATTAAATTGATAAAATTAGTAAATTAGGAAGTTGCTTAACATTGCATGCTCTAAATCATGGAAGAAAAAAATTGGGGTTATCCCTTTTAAGAGACAGTCAAGTCCAAAAAAAAACTTTCATGATTCAAATAGGGTGTTCTAAAGTTATGCCTCTACCCGTAGGAATGTGTATACCTCGTCACTTTGTCAGCTGGTGGAGGTTTGTGGCGCTCACTGCGCATGCGCTAGAGGCCCAAACTCCTTACAACAGCTGATGAGGAATTATGTGGCACGCGCACGTTACTGGTTACAAAATCCCAATGAACAAGCGTTGTGTCATTGGATTTTGTAACCAGAAACGGTACTGACATTGTATTGACTAACATTGTGAGATGCGGTAGGAAATATATTGAATACGTCTGCTACGTACTATATCTCTGGTGCTTTTCTATTCTCTGATCCTTGTTCATAAACTGTCATAATTTGAAAAAAAGTGCACAGCACGATGTAAAAAAAAAAAAAAATCTCACAGGATGTGCAAATAAATAACGCAGTTTCTGAATTCCTCTAACCTAAGGAGCTGCGCTGGGCTCTTGATCCCTTGCTATATTTGTTCTGCTCCTCGTGTCACTAGTACATGGTGTGTATTTACTAGTAATATTCTGCGACCCTTTCTGGTTACAAAATCCAATGAACAAACACGTTCATTGGGATTTTGTAACCAGTAACGTGCGCGTGCCACATCATTCTTTGTATCTTCGCATCAGCTGTTGTAAGGAGTTTGGGCCTCTAGCGCATGCGCAGTGAGCGCCACAAACCTCCACCAGTTGATTAAACGTCACCGGAAGTGACGTGGTATACAAATGCCTATGGTAGAGGGATTACTTTAAGACAAGGGCATGTAATTTTAAACAACTTTCCAATTTACTTTTATCACCAATTTTGCTTTGTTCTCTTGGTATTCTTAGTTGAAAGCTAAACCTAGGAGGTTCATATGCTAATTTCTAAGACCTTGAAGGCCCCCTCTAATCTAAATGCATTTTGATAGTTTTTCACCACTAGACGGCATTAGTTCATGTGTTTCATATAGATAACATTGAGCTCATGCATGTGAATTTACCATGGAGTCAGCTCTGATTCGCTAAAAAGCAAGTCTGTCAAAAGAACTGAAATAAGGGGCAGTCTGCTGAGGCTTAGATACAAGGTAATTACAGAGGTAAAACGTGTATAATTAGAACTGTGTTGGTTATGCAAAACTGGGAAATTGGTAATTAAGGGATTATCTATCTTTTAAAACAACAAAAATTCTGGTGTTTACTATCCCTTTAAGTCACCTAAAGATCATTAGTAATACTTTGGATGTGGCACAAAGAGCAGTAGTCCCTTGTCAGAAACACATATAGAGCAGTATTATTGTTTTAACATTCACATGTTGAACCCCGGCCATACATATAGCATTTTTAACCACATCACTTCTTATAAGTTCCCCAAAAAAGTATTATTACTTAATTGACATCATATAAAAAGCATTATTATCAGACATTGTTAGATCGATATTATCTACTAATGCTCTCCCAGGGTCTCTTAGATGATAAAAGATGCATTTGTTGGGGGGCGTGTCTGACCATCGACCGAGATGGCTGCTTATTAACTAGGCCTCAACAGAGGAGTGTTTAAAACCGCTGTGTTTCACTCCTTATACCATCTATTAAGCTTAATTTGAGATAATTAATGTTTGTGGAGCTGTTTTGGATTCTATTTGCTGTTTGATTTTAGCCCAGCAGACCAGAATTTTTGAGGTACGCAGCGGAGGCCTGTTGACAGCTTGAAACCTCATCCACCCCTCCATAGCTCTGATGCTATCAGATACTATCAGCCAGTTGTGCTGCAGTGGACCGTACTCTATACACTAACCTATTACAAGGGTAAGAAGGCATTTTGAGTCCGGAGACCTACAATATGCTGCATGAAACAATATATTTACAAGCTTTGTGAAGTATAGCCCTAATTCTGCCACTAAAGAAGTGACGACTGTGAGAACTCATCTGAGAATAAGATGGCGCCGGTACATAATTGGCAAGAGTCGATGATTCAGCTACTTGACAGACGCTTGGCTGAATTGGAGCAAACCTTAATCAGTGTCCTTTCATCCGTTTGTGACCACTCACTACCTGTAGAGGGAAAGCGGAGTTCACAGACACATGACATTTCTCTAGACGCTTTGCCCGATATGGCAGCTGTGGAAAGCAAGGAGCTGCAGATGGCTACTGAATCTACAGGTGTCTATCCAGAGCCTCGTGTCTCTCTACGAAAAGAGAATCCCCTTTCCTTGTCTGCAGTCACTTGGGCGAGACAATGGCCTTGTTTTTTTAGTTCAATTGCAGGGGTTGCGGCCGGCCCCCTGCAAGAGTTCATGGAGCCTTTGCCTGTATTTAAGGGAGCCAGAGTTGCCACGTTGTTATGGGCTCCACACCGACATCAGAATACTGACCTTGACCCAGACCTGGGTCTGTATACAGCTGGAAAGACTGGCAGAGTCAGCAAAAGGTGTGTTAGTCCTTGGATAGTCCCACATTGCTGCAAGACTGGTATAGGATAAGTTATTCCCAGTACAGGATCATCAGCAGTATGTATGATTTGGAAATGATCTAAGACATAACTACCTTATCAGAACTGCCAAATATGTTTATAATCTCGGGACATATCTATATAGCCTAGCCTTATCCTAATGATGGCAATTATGCCGGATGTCTAGTGATAATTCATACCTAAGGCTACTTTGTTCTTTCCACAACCTATGGAGATGCAGTTATTTATTATTATGTTGACATTATATGATCCCTATACTTATAACCTGAGACAGTATACCACAATACTTTGGGTTAAAGATTTAGCGTCTGCAATTAAATATTCCTATGCCATAATGTATGGATGTGCAGATATTTGTTCTTATGTTATTATATGCTCCCTACACTAATTACCTAAAATACTGCACCATATTACTTTCAGTGTGTAACTAGCTTACAAATTTATGTTAACCAATGAGAATTTATCTATGAGTTTACTTTTTCAAATATGTGATTCAGTAAGATAGTAACTTTAGCTTTATTATGAAAAGATCAAGATCTCTGAAAGATTTCTCCATATATATATATTTATATAGAACATAGCCTAAGAGAAGAAGCTAACATTTATTTCTTGCTATTTAGACTATATATTTGCCTATAGTTATGTGGGATACTATATAGAATGAAAAATATGAATATCTCACATATAAGCTAGATCCTATTTAGGGTGAAATTTCAACAGTGCTCGTGTTTCTTTTTTTATGTTTATGTTTTTTTTTATAAGTTATTCAAGTAGGCTGGGATCACAAGCCTCTATGTCTGTTAGCACAGTTTAATGGTTTTATACTAAGGCAGTGCTTTCCAAACTGTGTGTCGGGACACACTAGTGTGTCGGCAGCAGTGTGTAGGTGTGTCCCTGCTTCAGCACAATTTTTTTTAAATTTAATTTTTGTAAAAAATTTTTTTAGGTTTCTGACTTTCCGCCTGCCTGCTATGCATATCACATGGTTGACACATGATTGATACCTAGTGGGTCACAGATCATCTTAACCAATTGGTGCAGCTCAGTGGGAACTGAAACAATTCCCTTTGGCGGCTTTGGCGGCACATTGGCTCCAGACTGCACGTGTAGTCTCCTTAATTGGCTTGTGACTGCATGTGTAGTCAGTGAGTGGGACAGCAGTGTGTTTGCAGCGCAGGCAGTAGTCAGTAGGGCTCACGGAGCTCTGAGGGCGGCAGCTTAAACGCTGAGCTGAAGTCAGAGGGTTTTTTTTGCAGCTAGCTCCCAGTAGTGCATTGCTGGTCCTGCTCTTGATATATGGATAGGAAGTGGAAGCTTAAAAATGCTTGATGATGAAATGCGAGTATCTTTACCAAATATTCAAAAATTGTGTTCATCCCATCAACCTCATAAATCCCATTAAAATAGTAAGTAGCTATTGGTGTTATTAAACTTTTTTTTTAATTCTTGCACATACATACTGTTACTTGTAAATACATATTATTATTATATAATTTATGTATGTGTCCGTATATTTTAAAACAAGTTAGTTTAACCTCCTTTTTGCTAGTACAACTGAATTAATTAACGTGTCGCGAAATGATGTAGGTCTAAAAAGTGTGTCACCAACATGAAAAGTTTGGAAAGCTCTGTACTAAGGGCTCACTTGATCAGCTTCATAGGTGTCTATATTTACAGTGCGATGTGAATTTAAATCTTGTCAATTGTATATCAGTTGGTACATTCATTATTAAATGCAGGCTAATATAACTGCTATATGCTACACCCTTTCAAGTATCCTAAATTATATCTCTAAATTTGTTACACTTATAGTCCCCTCCATATATATATGTGTGTTATACTATGATAGGGTCTCCCCTATAGCTGGATTATTATATTTCGACCCTCTATGGAAGACAACTAATACTACTATTACTATACAAGCTGAATATATATGCTGTGTTTTAATAAGGTTTTGAAGGTCCAAAAGAGACCTGAATATTTTAGAGATCTAGAAGTATAGAGCATGGTATTGATTAATATTATTTATTTATTTATAAAATATTTTACCAGGAAGGATACATTGAGATTTCTCTCGTTTTCAAGTATGTCCTGGGTCCACAAGACATTGCATTGATACAATAGGGTACAATAAAATACAAAAACAATATTAATACACAATATATACAAAATTTAACATAGAACAGGTAATTAATCAACCATGACAGGTGCATTCTGTTTTGAGATATATAGAGAGGGATCTCTTAAAGGATATTAGGCTTGGGGAAGGTTTGAAAGTGTGCGGGAGGTCGTTCCATAATTGTGGTGCTCTGTAGGAAAAGGAGGATCGAGCTGCTTTCTTTTTGAGGCAAACTAAATAATGTGCTGGTATTGGATTGGAGGTTATAGGAGGTGGGAATAGCCGGGGAGAGCATTCTGCCCAGGTAGGGTGGGAGCTTCCCAGAAAGGCTCTTAAACACAAGGCAGGAAAGATGGAGGGTGCGTCTGGATTCCAGCGACAGCCAGTTTAGTTCTTTTAGCATGTCACAATGGTGGGTCCTGTAGTTACATTGTAGCACAAAGCGGCAGAACGAGTTATACAATGTATTAAGTTTATTAAGGTGAGTTTGCGGTGCAGGTGCGTATACTACGTCCCCGTAATCCATGATAGGCATCAGCATTTGCTGTACAATCTTTTCCTTTACTCTAGGGCTGAGGCAGGATTTGTTTCTGTACAGGGCACCTAGTTTTGGGTAAAGTTTAGATGCAAGTTTTTCTATGTGGAAGCCAAAAGATAGATTGGGGTCTAACAACATACCCAAGTATTTGAAAGAGTGGACTGCGGTCAGCGTGCAATTGGATTTTGTTTTGATGCGTAGATGGGAATTTTGTAATTTGTGTAATTTAGGTCCCATTCCAAAGATCATTGTGACAGTTTTGTCAGTGTTTAGGAAGAGTTTGTTTTTTGAGATCCATTTTTCTACCTCTGTGAATTGGTCTTGGAGCACTGCTTCAAGCTGCGGCAGATCGGAATTGTTTGCATAGATTACTGTGTCGTCTGCGTACATGTGTACAGTTGAGGATTTGCAGACATTAGGCAGATCATTTATAAATAATGTGAATAGTAGGGGGCCGAGAATGGATCCTTGGGGAACACCACACGTGACCGGGAGAGGGAGGGAGTCACTGTCAGAAATGGAGACATATTGTGATCTATCCGATACATATGATCGAAACCAGGTTAGCGGACGATCACCAATACCTGAGTTTTTTAGTTTGAGCAGTAGTATGTCATGGTCTACTGTGTCAAAGGCCTTTGCAAAGTCAAGGAAAATAGCTCCAGTTAGGTCTCCTTGTTCCATGCCAGTTTGGATGTCATTGCAAACTTTTAGGAGGGCAGTTGTAGTGGAGTGATTCGGGCGAAAACCTGATTGATCAGGGGTCAGATAGTTAGATTGCTGGTAATACTCACATAGTTGCGTATGGACGCATTTTTCTAAGATTTTTGACAATACTGGGAGCAAAGATATGGGACGATAATTAGAAACCAAGGTTAACTCCCCACTTTTATGGATAGGCACTACTCTTGCAGTTTTCCAAAGATTGGGTATGTATCCAGACACCAAGGATTCATTAATTAGGGTTGTGACGGGTTTAGCAATTGCCGGAGCACTGAGCTTCAACAGCATTGCTGGGATTTGATCAGGTCCAGACTGGTTTTTCATTTTTAGATTATCAAGGTGTTTCTTAACGACCTTGATGGGTACAGGTCTAAAATTGAACTTCTGTATATTGGGTCTTTGCTGATTTAGTGGGGCCTGATCCACATTTGTAGTTTCAGGATGCATGTCATTTATTAGTTTGTCAATCAGGGTGGTGGAGCATCCAACAAAATAACTATTAAAGGCATTTGCTACTTCTAAGGGGAGTTGCAGGGTTTGGTTGTCCACATTGATAGTGGGGGGCTTGGAGTGGATTGGTGGATTTTGTAAGTTGTTTATGAGTTTCCAAAACTTTCTAGGGTTTGATATGTTATTGATCAGATTTTCACAGAAATATTGGGCCTTGGCCAATTTTGTTTGTTTAGTGCATATATTTCGCCATTGTCTATATACACAGTGATCATTCATAGAGCTTGTATGCTTGAACTTTGACCACAATGAATCCCGAAACTGGTACATTTGAATGAGGTCAGCTGTGATCCAATTTAAGTGTGCTCCTTTTACTCTCACCTTACGCAACGGGGCATGCAAATTCCAAACTTGTAGGAGTTCAGACTGGAAGAATTCTACTGCAGAATCTAGATCTGGGATTAGGTTTAATCTGTGCCAGGGGAGGTTCTTAATGTCATTTAGAAATGATTGAAGATTAAATTTTTTTAAGGACCTGGTGATTTTAACCTTGGGAGAGGATTTAGTTGCCTTTATTTTGCGCACGCAGTACACTAGGCAGTGGTCACTGAAATTGTTAGGGAGAACACCTGCCTCCTGGATTCGGTTGGGAGAAGTGGAGAGAATCCAGTCAAGCAGGGTGTGATTATGGCTTTTGATGTTTATGCGAGTTGGAGAGGAGATTAATTGCGTTAGCTGCAGAGATTTAAACAGTGAGCGACAACTATTATTTTTTGGATTCAGCCAATCAATATTAAAATCTCCAAAAACCAAAATTTCACTTTTTGGGTTTTGAGCTATGGTTTCACTAAGGAGATGTGCTATGTCAGAAAGGGAATGTACAGGGGAGCTAGGTGGGCGGTAGATCCCTGCAACAATTATTGATTTACTGCATGGGATTTCAATTTTGCCAGAAAGGAAATCAAAGGTGGCAGGATATATTACAATGCTATTTAAAAGGTCTATAAGGGACCTTATATTATTAACCCCCCCTGTTATTTTGTTATAATAGATGTGTTGGAGGTCCAAAAGTGGCCTCACTTTTGTCACAGAGGGAAAAAAAAAAAAAATACGAGGATTAGTATTGGATAGTTTTTGTTTTATCTTCTTCCACATATACTATTTAGATATTTCGGCTATGTTTTTGTATTCCATCTTATTGTGCATGTATACACCTATCTGCTCATATGTCATTCCATTTCTATGGAACATAATATTTAGTGATGTCGCGAATAGTTCCCGGTGAACATAGCATGCTCGCGTTCGCCCCCTATTCGTCATCATTGAGTAATACTTTGACCCTGTACCTCACAGTCAGAAGACAAATTCCAGCCAATCAGCAGCAGACACTCCCTCCCAGACCCTCCTACCTCCTGGACAGCATCCATTTTAGATTCATTTGGAAGCTGCATTCTTAGTGAGAGGAGGGACAGTGTAGCTGCTGCTGATTTAATAGGGAAATTGATAGCTAGGCTAGTGTATTCAGTGTTCACTACAGTCCTGAAGGACTCATCTGATCTCTGCTGTAAGGACAGCACCCCAAAAAGCCATTTTTAGGGCTAGAACATCAGTCTGCTTTTTTTTTTCCCTTTGTAATCTAATTGCAGTTGCCTGCCTGCCAGCGTGTGTGTCAGGCTCACAGCGTATACTGTGCCCACTTGCCCAGTGCCACCACTGGTGTAACAGTAGTGTAGATTTAAAAAAACAACACTTTTTTGACTGTGTTAAATAATAGCAGTCAGTTTCCTTCACACGTGTGCGTTTCAGGGCCTGCCTACCAGGGCACAGTATCACCCCAGTGCAACTCATATCTGGTGTAACAGTAGTGTAGATTTAAAAAAACCAACACTTTTTTGACTGTGTTAAATAATAGCAGTCAGTTTCCTTCACACATGTGCGTTTCAGGGCCTGCCTGCCAGGGCACAGTGTCACCCCAGTGCAACTCATATCTGGTGTAACAGTAGTGTAGATTTAAAAAAAACAACACTTTTTTGACTGTGTTAAATAATAGCAGTCAGTTTCCTTCACACATGTGCGTTTCAGGGCCTGTCTGCTAGGGCACAGTGTCACTCTAGTGACACTGGGGTGACACTACCTGATCGATACATCATACCTGATGTTTTAAAGCACGTTATTCCAAACAATTTAGGAATGTTAGGTGATTTATGCCCTTTATGGCTTAAAACCAGACTCTGCATCAACTATGTAATTTTCCATGGGAGTTTTGCCATGGATCCCCCTCCGGCATGCCACAGTCCAGGTGTTAGTCCCCTTGAAACAACTTTTCCATCACTATTGTGGCCAGAAAGAGTCCCTGTGGGTTTTAAAATTCGCCTGCCCATTGAAGTCAATGGCGGTTCACCCGGTTCGCCGGTTCGCGAACTTTTGGGGAAGTTCGCGTTCGCTGTTCGCGAACCCAAATTTTTAGGTTCGCGACATCACTAATAATATTTGTTTGTTTGTATTATTGCATGTCAGAACTCCTGTATGTTTCTTGTTTAATCCTCAATAAAAATATTTTAAATAAAATATGCATTTGTTGGGGGTGCATGGTCCCTCCATCCACTTTCTTATCTATGAACATTCTATCTATTGGCCTAAAAATAGCTAGCCTGTCAGAGGTAAATGACTCACACATTATATAATGCCTGATCCCATGCTGTAGTGACATCATTTTGTCCACTTCTGCTTGTCCCATGGTTTACCTCTAAACCACCAGGGACCATAACACTTTAATCAATAATGATAATACAGTTAAATCAGTGTATGAGCTCCCTTCCCTCAACAAATTCTAAATTTTTATAACCTAGACACAGGCTTTGTTAACCTAGGCTAAATACACCCTTGCTTCTACATAATTAGTTGAAAGGTAAATGCTGCCACATCAATATAAAAACAGAATTATATTCACTAAAGCCATATATAAAGTTACAAATGGAGGGATGCATAAATAGTTTGGGGCATAAAAATGGTAGGTCCTTAAAATCAATGGGGGGCTGTTTTATGAGCCTTTGGTTGGACACGCCTGTGTTAAATAGGAGAAAGCGTTATATAAAACTTGTGTTCTGTTTCAAGAATAACATTTTATTGATTCATTGCTTCACATCTTCAGAAATAAGGATAGGTCCTCAGCTGGTTTTGTTAGATGGAAGAGCTCCCCCAAAGCATTTTAATTCCGTGCAGTAATTTTCCCTGTCCTTGGCTATGAACATTCTGCTTTGTGTCATGCTGAGGACCTGTACAAAATCGTTCAATTCCACTGGGATTCCTTTTAAAAATTGATTTTCATTTTTGACATTTTTATCTTTCATCTGGACAAAGCTGTGAATCACCATTATGTTTTTGCTGTAAAGAATTGATGTGGTCAATATTTGATTTCATACTGTCACAGTGATGTCTGCACTTTGATATCAAATGATATTGTTATATGAAAGAGTGAAAACTAACCAAGCATCTGAGCTCTTAAAATTCCATTCCAATGCACATGGCTAGAAATAATATAACTGGCATCTGAAGAAAAAAATAATTCTTTATACCAAAGGTTTTCTTCAATTCATTTATTTGCTTTTTATGTTGTTTGGATTTTAGCTCCTCAACCTGTTAAATTGGGCCACAGAAATTGTTACTCCAGGGCTTCCCCTATATTTTTTTTCCATTGTTCGTATAAAAATGTAGCTAAGGTAAATATTCAGTTTATTACAGATAGTGAAATGTGACAGGCAGTGTGCCACAGGGAATGTTCTAGAAAATTCCCACAGTAAAATGGGCCAAGTAAAGTGTACTGCTGTGAAAAAGTGCAGCCTTGGAAAGTGCCAAAGTTAAATATTACATTTAAAATGTGTCATAATGAAATATTAAAGTTAAAGAGTGCCACAAATAATTTAGTTATTTTAACTGTGCCAATGAAAGTGTGACATTGTAAAATAATCAAGATAAAATGTGTATGAAATGATATCAGATGCAGAGAGGTTATATCATGAAAAGTATTTTTATGTTTTTTTTTTTTTTTTTCCAGGTACAAAAAAAAAGTTTATATGTATGTGTTCAGATTCCTAACTTTATGTATTTTTAGGATGGACTTGGTTTAAGAAATATCTTTTGCTGTTCTTCCTTCCTTTGTTCCCCTATTTACGTTACAACCAGGTTGTACCATAACCCTGCACTGTACCCTCAGCTACACCCCTTGACCTCACTGGCTCTCCCAAGGACTACTATGACCAGATTTTGAGGTGCTTTGCCCTGCCTCCGAGCCACTGAGTTTCCACCTTTGCATAGAACTAAAGCAAACCTATAAAGATCTAGCATGTTCATTTATTTTTTTACATGGTTTTAGTAATCTATGCTGCAAAAAAAATGTTAAGCTGCTGCAGGTCTGTATAATTCACACTAACCATGCCAAATGCAGTTGTTAATGGGCACCACTTCTATGACAATAAGCACAAGAATACTTATGCTACAAGATGGCGCCACCCAGTGTGAAGATATATAGCTTGACCAACAGGCACCAGAAAAGGGTTTAAAGTATGAGAACATTTTTGAAGATAGCTGTAAGAACATGAGCAAAAACAACAGCATGGTGAGTAGTAACCATTCTATTGTATTTATGCCCAGTAGTTTAATATTTAAAAATACTTAACAATTAACATTAAAGGGACATAATACTCATATGCTAAATCACTTGAACCTGATGCAGTATAACTGTAAAAAGCTGACAGGAAAATATAACCTGAGCATCTCTATGTAAAAAATGAAGATATTTTACCTCACAATCTCCTCAGCTCAGCAGCTGTGCTGAGGTCATGAACTCTTTTACTGTGCTCTCATGAGATTTGACTTAACTCTCATGAGATTTCATAGTAAACTTCCTTAAACTGAATAGGGAAATAAGATGAGTGTGCACGTAAGCTCGCTCCTTCCGCTGTCCCGGGACAGACATACTGATTTGCTGCTTAGAAGTCCTTTACAATGAGATGTGGCTACTGCAGAACGCTTGAGGTAAAATATCTTTCTTTTTTACATAGTGATCTTCAGGTGAATTTTTCTAGTCAGCTTTTTACAGCTATGCTGCATCACTTTCAAATGTTTCAACATTTGGGTATCATGGCCCTTTAAGACTTAAAAACAGTCCATCAGAGAAAGTATTGCACAAGCAACTGAATTTTGTTGGAACATGATCTTGGATGTTTGCAGTGTATGGGCCAGATTACAAGTGGAGTGCAAAATATTGCTTGCACACGTACAATATTTGCGCTCCACTTAGTAATACCAGCGCACACAAATGTGCACTGGTATTACAAATTGAGCTAAAATGCGAATGTGACCTGCCGTTCGCATTGCAGGAAAGCTTTACGCTTCTATAGGCTTTAATGGGAGCCTTGTTCTCATGCTGTGAGACACGGCTGAGAACCTAGCACATTGAAGGGGTACCCCCACAGTGATGGGCAGCAAAGTGTAAATATATATGTATATTAATATATATATATATATATATATATATATATATATATATATATATTTATGTGTTAATATGTGTATATACACATATTAACACATAAATATGTATGTATATAAGCATATACATACAGTGCCCTCAACTAATATTGGCACCCTGGGTAAATATAAGGAAAGAAGGCTGTGAAAAATTGTCTTTATTGTTTAATCCTTTGATCTTTTGTTCAAAAAAATACTCTGCTCTCATGGATATCAAACAATTGCAAACACAATACAGGTTTATAGAAAAAAAAAAGTTAAATATATGTATGGCACAATTTTTGGCACCCTTTTAGTCAATACTTTGTGCTACCTCCCTTTGCCATGATAACAGCTCTGAGTCTTCTCCTTTACTGCCTGATGAGGCTGGAGAATACATGGCAAGGGATCTGAGACCCGTCCTCCATACAGAATCTCTCCAGATCCTTTAAATTTCATGGTCGACACTGGTGGACTCTCCTCTTCAGTTCATCCCGTAGGTTTTATATGGGGTTCAAGTCAGAGGACTAAGATGTCCAAAATTGTACCTCCCTTTTTTCAATTTGCAGTTCATAATGTTTTGTATATTATATTTTATACATGTAATGAACTTATTGTATGTTTTATATATTTTATACATGTAATGAACTTATTGTATGTAATTTAATTATGAATTTTAAGATGTATTTGTCAGATCAATTGTTATGAATCGATCTTTAAGTATTATCATGAATTTTGTAGCTCTCCATTAGTAAGAGGGTGTGCACTTTTTGACTTAGTCCTATTGATTATTTGCATTGTCCAATTAGGACAATGCAGCTGTGTAGGGGAGGAAGACTTTCCAGCTGTGTAGGGGAGGAAGACTTTCCTGTCGGCTGTGGATCACCTTAATACCGGAGTGGGATTTTTTGATCACAACATAATTTGTGAAATGCTTTAAAGAACTTACATCTTGTAAGTAGAATCTTTGCTGTTGCGTGATTGTTATATTGAATAAAAATACTACCTTGAAACTGGTCTTTTGCACTGCTCCCTATTTCTTTCAGTCTACAATCGTTACTTCAGCCTGTGTGAGGAGGAATACACAGGAACAGAGAGCGGCTGCATCCGGACCCACAGGGAGTGATACGAACTTTATAAAAGCCACCCTGCACTTCAATTGTTATAGTTCCCTACTATACACCAGGGGATCTACGAGCAGTAAGACTGTCTCTTAACACACATAGTGCAATTGCTTTTACATGCAAAGCTCTGCTATATAACCTTGTGTTTTGTCTAAAACATTAAAGAGCCACCACCATATTTAACCGTATGCATGTGGTATTTTTCCATATGGCTACCTCTCTCTTTGTGCCAAACCCACCTCTTCTGTTTATTGCCAAGAAGCTCTATTTTGGTTTCATCTGACCCTAGAACTTGATCCCATTTTAAAATTCCAGTAGTGTCTGGAATACTGAAGATGCTTGAGTTTGTTTTTGGATGAGGGTAGAGGGTTTTTTCTTGAACCCCTTCCAAACAACTTGTGGTGATGTAGATGATGTTGGATTCTAGTTTTGGAGATATTCTGACCCCAAGATGCAACTAACTTCTGCTATTCTCCAGCTGTGATCCTTGGAGATATTTTAGCCACTCAAACCATCCTCTTTACAGTGTGTTGAGACATAGGGGCATATTATGCCCCGTGTTTCTGGCGAGCCTGCAGGCTCGCCAGAAACAGCAGTTATGAAGCAGCGGTCACAAAGACCGCTGCTCCATAACCTGTCCGCCTGCTCTGAGCATGCGGACAGACATTGCCGGAAGTCAACCTGATCGAGTACGATCGGGTTGATTGACACCCCCTGCTGGCGGCCCATTGGCCGCGAGTCTGCAGGGGGCGGTGCTGCACCAGCAGC
This sequence comes from Bombina bombina, assembly GCF_027579735.1. Classification (NCBI taxonomy): domain Eukaryota; kingdom Metazoa; phylum Chordata; class Amphibia; order Anura; family Bombinatoridae; genus Bombina; species Bombina bombina. Next base: position 256,022,972 of record NC_069501.1, on the reverse strand, counting down.
TCTAGTGAGCTGCTGGTGAAATGCTGAATACGGCGAGCATATTGCTCGCCGTATTCAGCGAGGTCTGGCGAACCTGATCCACACTGTCGGATCAGGTCCACCAGATTTTCATAAATAGGGGCCATAGAATTGGTATGTAACGGAGTCTGTCAGTTGACGAAATTAAGACCAACTTAATTGAAATGTTTGTAGAGGTGTGGAATAGGATGTATAAAGTGACCATAATGCAATATAGCTTTTCCACCTTAACTAAATTAATAATTGTGATTGGATATATGTTATCCAATGATGACCTATTTTTTTATTTTAAATATTGGTGGTTTTATGTGGTTACAAGGACATAAAACAGGTTGAGATCTGTGCATATCCTAAAAGGGCTAAGTAATTAAAAATAGTTTGCAGAAAAAAATGTTTAAAAATTCCTGCCATGTATTTTAAAATCCTTTTAAAAAATAAGCAAAATGGATTACATAGCTAAGCTGCCTGGAGAAGCCAATTCCACCCCCTATCAGTGTTTAGACACAGGCATTGTATTTCAACTGAGTTCACAGCTTCTGGGCATGCTCCAGCAGATAATCCCTATGCATTTTTGCATTCTACCAAAACAACAATAGATATAGATACAGCCATAGAAGGAAATGTGTGGGGGGAGTTAGAGCTTTACAATTCAGAAACTGAAAAGAAAGGGTTAATGGTGAGGCCCTGCAGTATAAATTTGCAGGTAAAGTAATTAAAGTACATATTTTTATATTTGTCTCTATCCCAACTTGTTTTATGTCCCTTTAATATACATCTATGATTAAGGCTATACGACGAAACATATCAAATGTATTGTGCAATGGTCTTTTTTAGAAATATGAATAAAGACTCTTGTTATATAAACGTTTTGAAAATGCTGGTGTTATACTAATTGATGACCGTACATGTAGATTCAAACGATGCCAATATTATATGTGTGTATAAAAGACAACGTGAGAAATCTACAACAAAACTTATGAAAAATGTGTACTTTTATTAAAATTTAATAAATATGGTTGAAAACAAAAGTGTTGAAAACAAAAGTGTTCTCTTGGTATTCTTAGTTGAAAGCTAAACCTAGGAGGTTCATATGCTAATTTCTTAGACCTTGAAGACTGCCTCTGAATGCATTTTGAACACTAGAGGGTATTAGTTCATGTGTTTAATATATATAACATTGAGCTCATGCACGTGAAGTGACCTAGGAGTGAGCACTGATTAGCTTAAATGCAAGTCTGTCAAAATAAATAAAATAAGGTGGCAGTCAGCAGAAGCTTAGATACAAGGTAATTACAGAGGTAAAACGTGCATTATTATAGCTGTGTTGGATATGTAAAACTGGGGAATGGGTAATAAAGGGATTATCTTTCTTTTTAAACAACAACATTTCTGGTGTTGACTGTCCCTTTAAAGAATTAAAATAGCAAAAAATAAAATTAGCCAGAATTCTGCTTCTTAATATGCCAAAAGGCTTTTTTTATTATTTCAAGTTCTCAAGCAGCAACCACAGCCAGTCTTACATTAGACAATGCAGTTTGTGCTGGGAAGGCTACAGATCTATGTACAGTATTTTCTATGTCTGAGTGCATACTGTTATTATTAGACACATTTGTTAGGGGATTGGATAATACGGCTGTCAAATTACATTGTGTTTTTTAATACTATTTTCACGGGGAACTGCAACCATAAACCTTTACCTAACTGCAAAATTGTGTTTGTACATACTAGCTTTAAATATGAATGGTTTAAAACAATATAGCTCTGTGATATTTGTATTGTAAATGTTGCAGAAAAATATTTATATTTCTTGTTGTTCTGCTTTTGTTAAGGACCAGCAAACACTCGGCTAGATTACAAGTTGTGCGTTAGGGTAAAAAAGCAGCGTTAAGTTTTTTACGCCCGCTGCTATTACGAGTCTTGTAAGTTTAGGGTCACCGCACACTTTTTTGGCCTTACCGCAAACTGTCTTACGTAAACTTCGTAAAGTCTATTTTCAATGGGACTTCCATAGCGCCGGTATTACGAGTCTGTCCTGGGAGGCCAAAAAGTGAGCGGTACACCCTACCCCGTCAAGAGTCCTAACGCATTTAAAAGTCAGTAGTTAAGAGTTTTATGGTACAACGCCGTAACATAAAACTCATAACTAAAGTGCTAAAAAGTACACTAACACCCATAAACTACATATTAACCCCTAAACCGAGGCCCTCCCGCATCGCAAAAACACTAGAATACATTTTTTAACCCCTAATCTGCCGCTCCGGACATCGCCGCAACTATAATAAACATATTAACCCCTAAACCGCCACACTCCCTAATCTACCCCACCTACCTACATTTAATATTCCCTAATCTGCCGCCCCCAACGTCGCCGCCACTATATTATATTTATTAACCCATAAACCTAAGTCTAACCCTAACACCCCCTAACTTAAATATAATTTAAATACATCTAAATAAAAATTACTATAATTAACTAAATTATTCCTATTTAAAACTAAATACTTACCTATAAAAAAAACCCTAAGCTAGCTACAATATAACTGATAGTTACATTGTAGCTAGCTTAGGGTTTATTTTTATTTTAGGCAACTTTGTATTTATTTTAACTAGGTACAATAGTTATTAAATAGTTATTAACTATTTAATAACTACCTAGCTAAAATAAATACAAAAGTACCTGTAAAATAAAACCTAACCTAAGTTACAATAAAACCTAACACTACACTATAATTAAATAAATTAACTAAATTAAATACAATTACCTAAATTAAATTAAATTGGCTAAAGTACAAAACCCCCCCACTAAATTACAAAAAATAATAAACAAATTACAGATATTTAAACTAATTGTACCTAATCTATTAGCCCTATCAAAATAAAAAAAAAGCCCCCCCAAAATTAAAAAAACCCTTGCCTAAACTAAACTACCAATAGCCCTTAAAAGGGCCTTTTGCGGGGTATTGCCCCAAAGAAATCAGCTCTTTTACCTGTAAAAAAAATACAATCAACCCCCCAACAGTAAAACCCACCACCCACACAAAACCAGCCCCCCCAAATAAAATACTATCTTAAAAAAAACTAAGATCCCAATTGCCCTGGAAAGGACATTTGGATGGGCATTGCCCTTAAAAGGGCAGTTAGCTCTTTTGCGGCCCAAACCCTAATCTAAAAAATAAAACCCATCCAATACACCCTTAAAAAACCTAACACTAATCCCCTGAAGATCGACTTACAGTTCTGAAGACCCGACATCCATCCTCAAGGAAGCGGCAGAAGTCTTCATCCAACCGGGCCGAAGTCCTCAACGAAGCCGGGAGAAGTCTTCATCCAAGCCGGGCAAAGGGGCATCTTCTATCTTCATCCATCAACGCAGAGTGGCTCCATCTTCAATACATCCAGCGCAGAGCATCCTCTTCAAACGAAGGCTTCTTACTGAATGACGGTTCCTTTAAGTGACGTCATCCAAGATGGCGTACCTTAGATTCTGATTGGCTGATAGAATTCTCTCAGCCAATCGGAATTAAGGTAGAAAAAATCCTATTGGCTGATGCAATCAGCCAATAGGATTGAAGTTCAATCCTATTGGCTGATCCAATCAGCCAATAGGATTGAGCTAGCATTCTATTGGCTGTTCCAATCAGCCAATAGAATGCAAGCTCAATCCTATTGGCTGATTGCATCAGCCAATAGGATTTTTTCTACCTTAATTCCGATTGGCTGATAGAATTCTATCAGCCAATCGGAATCTAAGGGACGCCATCTTGGATGACGTCACTTAAATGAACCGTCATTCAGTAAGAAGCCGTTGTTTGAAGAGGATGCTCCGCGCCGGATGTCTTGAAGATGGAGCCGCTCTGTGTCAGATGGATGAAGATAGAAGATGCCGTCTGGATGAATACTTCTGCCCGTCTGGAGGACCACTTCGCCCGGCTTGGATGAAGACTTCTCCCGGCTTCATTGAGGACTTCGGCCCGGTTGGATGAAGACTTCTGCCGCTTCCTTGAGGATGGATGTCTGGTTTTCAGAAGAGTAAGTCGATCTTCAGGGGGTTAGTGTTAGGTTTTTTTAAAGGTGTATTGGGTGGGTTTTATTTTTTAGATTAGGGTTTGGGCCGCAAAAGAGCTAACTGCCCTTTTAAGGGCAATGCCTATCCAAATGCCCTTTTCAGGGCAATGGGGAGCTTATTTTTTTAGATAGTATTTTATTTGGGGGGTTGGTTGTGTGGGTGGTGGGTTTTACTGTTGGGGGGTTGTTTGTATTTTTTTTTACAGGTAAAAGAGCTGAGTTCTTTGGGGCAATGCCCCGCAAAAGGCCCTTTTAAGGGCTATTGGTAGTTTAGTTTAGGCTAGGGTTTTTTTTTTTTTTTGGGGGGGGCTTTTTAATTTTGATAGGGCTATTAGATTAGGTGTAATTAGTTTAAATATCTTGTAATTTGTTTTTTATTTTTTGTAATTTAGTGTTTGCTTTTTTTTGTACTTTAGCTAATTTAATTTAGGTAATTGTATTTAATTTAGTTCATTTATTTAATTATAGTGTAGTGTTAGGTGTTATTGTATCTTAGGTTAGGTTTTATTTTACAGGTATTTTTGTATTTATTTTAGCTAGGTAGTTATTAAATAGTTAATAACTATTTAATAACTATTTTACCTAGTTAAAATAACTGCAAAGTTGCCTGTAAAATAAAAATAAACCCTAAGCTAGCTACAATGTAACTACTAGTTATATTGTAGCTAGCGTAGGGTTTATTTTATAGGTATGTATTTAGTTTTAAATAGGAATAATTTAGTTAATTATAGTAATTTTATTTAGATGTATTTAAATTATATTTAAGTTAGGGGATGTTAGGGTTAGACTTAGGTTTAGGGGTTAATACATTTAATATAGTGGCGGCGACGTTGGGGGCGGCAGATTAGGGGTTAATAACTGTAGGTAGGTTGCGGCGATATTGGGGGTGGCAGATTAGGGGTTAATAAATATAATGTAGGTGGCAGCGGTGTCCGGTGCGGCAGATTAGGGGTTAAAAAATATAATGCAGGTGTCGGCGATGTCGGGGGCGGCAGATTAGGGGTTAATAAGTGTAAGATTAGGGGTGTTTAGACTCGGGATTCATGTTAGGGTGTTAGGTGTAAACATAAATTTTCTTTCCCCATAGGAATCAATGGGGCTGCGTTACTGAGTTTTACACTGCTTTTTTGCAGGTGTTAGACTTTTTTCAGCCGGCTCTCCCCGTTGATTCCTATGGGGAAATTGTGCACAAGCACGTACGACCAGCTCACCGATGACTTAAGCAGCGCTGGTATTGGAGTGCGGTAAGGAGTAAAATTTTGCTCAACGCTCACTTCTTGCCTTTTAACGCCGGGTTTGTAAAAACCCGTAATACCAGCGCTGCAGGTAAGTGAGCGGTGAGAGAAAACTGCTCGTTAGCACCGCACAGCTCATAACGAAAAACTCGTAATCTAGCCAAATGTTATTTGGTTGAGAACTAAAAATAAATGCATTGTTTTCTGAAGATGCTCCTTTTGTAATCTTTGTTGTGGTAGCTGATTTCACCTTGACAGCCTCTGTACGTTTCTGTGGATTATGGAGTTGAACTCTGTTTCCTAGATCGTTGGGAAGTATTGCTTGTTGATGTTTCTAAATTCAAACATATCAAAGTATAAGCAAACAGTTCTCCAGCTGTGAGTAAGAGTAAAAAAACAAATTTATTAGTCAACACAGCATATTTGTTAAAAAGGGGATCAGATCAGGTCTCACGCATTTCAGCTCTGCTGAGACGTACTCATAGACCTCTCAAACATATACAGATTATTTTCTCCACAAGGATTTTAAAATAGTTACATATTTGTTCATACTTTATTATTTCTAAAATAAAAAATGTATTTGTTTTGCAAACATTTTCTAGCAGTTATATATTATAGGGTAATTGTTTCACATAGGATAATATGTTTTCAGGTTTCAACAGTGGCGGCTGGTGAATTTTAAAGATGGTGGGGGGCTTGACCCCACTCAGTCGCCCTCCTATGGCTCCTCCCATATCACTACAATATATATATATATATATATATATATATATATATATATATATATATATATATATAGCTCATATATATTATATATATATATATATATATATATACTAGTGGTAAAGCCTGTTTATACGGGCCAAAATGTTTAATGAAAGAAATATATCTATCCATCCCTATCCCTCTATTCATCTATCCCCCTCACCCTCTCCCCTTGTCCCCATCCCCCTTTCCAATAACTACAATTACAAAAAATAAAAAAAATCAAGTTTACAGAATATAAAAAAAACTAAGATTACTGAAAAAAACAAACTTCATTATCCAAAAAATAAATAAATATTTCTAATCTAATAACCCCTTTTTTTTAAAAAAAAGCCACCCCAAAATAAAACCCTGATCTAAACTACCGATAGTCCTTAAAAGGGCCTTTTGTAGGGCATTGCCCTAAGTTAAACAGCTCTTTTACCTAAAAATTTACTAATCCCCCTCTAACATTAAAACCCCCCACCCACCAAACCCCCCCAAAAAAAAACAACTAACACTAATAATCCTAAACTACCCATTGCTCCTAAAGTGGCATTTGTATGGGAATTGCCCTTAAAAGGGCATTAAGCTAATTTTTACTGCCCTTAAAAGGGCATTCAGCTCTTTTTCACATTGCCCAAGAAACCATAATTAAAAAAAAATTAGGTAGTTTGCGATGTTGGGGTTGGCGGATTTAGGGGTTAATAATTTTATTAGGTAGTTGGTTAGTTTTTTTTTTAACTACTTATTGCGGGCGGTTATTTTTAAAAAAAAAAACTTATTGCGGGCATTGTTTTTTTTTTTTAATACTTATTGCAGGCTGTTATTATTATTTATTTTTAATACTTATTGTGGGTGGTTAGTTTTTTTTTTGTAACGCTCTGTTTGCCTTCGCTGCATCCCAGTGGATTCCGAAAATGGCAGGGTGGTGAAAGAATCCACCAAGCACTTTCATTCAGAGGGGTCAGGTGGTTGCCATTTACAGTAATCTAGCTTTGTTTTCCACTCCAAAGTCTCTGTGCTCTGATAAATTGAACTTGGTGGTTTATATGTCTGGGAGTTGGCATCAGTGTTGGCACATTAGAATTCTCTCCATGATAACCCACAGCTGCTTCTTTTTTACACTGAGTCCTGTCCTGTTACTATGTTCTCCACTTTCCAGACAACAGCCATACAGAGGCTGTGCTAAGCTGCATCACAGGTGATGTCACTGGCTGGTGGGAGGGTGGCGCACACCCTAGGCAGCACGCTATAGCTAAGCTAGTAGGAGCTGAGGCCCTGGCTAACTCAGAGAGTCAGTCAGTAAGAGGAACAGTAGTACAGCTCTACTAATGCATATATACACTGCATTTAAACCCCCACAAACGTGAGTTAACCTCCTCCCAGCCAATAGGAGGTTTGAAGATCGTCAGAGACTAGACTTCCCTTATGTTACCAGATAGGGTGACAACAGAAATCCCTTAAAGGGACAGAAGGAGCATGTGCAAAGTTCTCTCAGGTAGGGCAGATAAAAAAAAACACCCTGTCTGAGAGAACTTTGCAAATGCAAGATTTTTTTTTCTTTATTGTTGTTTTTTTTTAAATTATTTTTACCCACCTCCTTCTCCTAAATAAAATAGAAACTTAACCGGGCCACCACAATGGCATTTTATTTTTCCTTTTCTTTTCCCAAAAAAACTGATGGGGCGTTTCCC